>NW_028321888.1:1069090-1221818 GCF_036245765.1 Copidosoma floridanum
ATATTGTATCTCCGAAAAATCATGAAAGATTTTTTTTTAAACTTGTAATAAATAAAGTAACTGGTTCGACATCGTTCGTCATTAAAACAAATGAAGGAATAACTTATAAGCTTTTAAAGATACTACAATTGCAATGGGTTTAATAGACAATAATGGAAAAATCGATGATAGTTTTAAAGAAGTAATTGCTGTTATGTTTTCAAATCAGTTAAGACAATTTTTTGCTTGGTTTTTCATTTTAGAAAACGTTCAAGGTTATAGAATATAGAATAAATACAAAGAATTTTTTACGAAGGGTTTGCTTAATAATAAAGATAACTTAGCTCTTTTACATATTAACCAAATTTTAGAATAAGAAGATAAATCATGTGGATGCTTTAATTTACCTGCACCAAAAAAATGGAGAGTAAAAAAGAAGATATAGATGATGAAATACGTTTCAGTAAAGAAATGTTCAACTCGATGTGTAAAAATTTAAATAATGACCAAAAAAATATATTTAATACTATTTGTGAACAAAAAAATAACATTTTCTTTATAGATGGTCCCGGAGGGTTGGAAAAAACTTATTCATACAAAACGTTAATTTATTTTTTCATTTCTCAAAATAAGAAAATCATGTCAATGGCATGGACTGGCATAGCACCAATTTCACTTCCAAAGGGGATGACCGGTCATAGAACTTTTAGACTTCCTTTAGATCTTAATAATATAGAGGGTGCATTTTTAGAATTCAAGTCAGATAAACAAAAATTAAGAGAGGTTGATTTAATTATTTGGGATGAGGCTTCAATGATTCAAAAAAAAGCATCGGAAATAGAAATAGACAGAACGTTAAAAGATTTATGTAACACTGAAAAATATTTTAGAAATAAATCAATTATTTTAGGACATGATTTTCGTCAGATTCTCCCAGTGATAAAAAACGATAATGGAAAAATTATAATTAAAAAAACTATTAAATCCGCATTTTTATGGAACTCATTCCAAATTTTAAAATTAGAAATTAGTATTCATTCTAACGATAAAAAATTTTCGAAGTTATTAGAAATTAAATATTTTCTAATATTGACAATTGTTCGATGAATAGTGTTATACTTACATCACATAACGAGTGCACCTCTTATTTAAATAGTAAAATTCTTAAAAAATTAACTGGAGAAATTAAAACTTACTATAGTATAGATAACGCAATTTATAAAGGGGTTAATAAATTGAACGATAATATTTATTTAAATTTTCCGGTGGAAACGTCGAACAATATTCGTGAAGGATTACAACCTCATGAACGAAATCTAAAAATTGGTACAATATTGATGTTACTGAGAAATTTGAGTATATCAGATGGACTCTGTAATGGAACACGTTTACGAATCACAAAATTATTACAGTATAATATAGAAGGAGAAACAATAACTGGAGAAAAATTCTGAAATAGAGTCTTCATTCCAAGAATAACTTTAGACACAGGAACCTTCTGAACATTACCTTTTATTTTGTATCGTAAACAATTACCAATCGTTGTGGCATTTGCTATAACAACAAACAAATTCCAAGGTCAAAGTTTCGATAATGTAAGTTTGTATCTTAAGAAATCCTTATTTTTTTATGGTCAATTATATGTGGCTTTATCAAGATGCAAAGATAAAAATAATTTATTTATTCAAGTGGAGAGGCAAAAAAATACAGGAATAGAAAATATTGTTTAAAAAGAGATTTTTACATAATTTTTTGACTCTACTTGCTGATTTTTATTGATAAATTGGCAATATTTATGGTAATAAATTAAAAGTTACTTAATAATGTTCCATAATTCAACAAGGATACATGACCTGATGTATGAAAAATCGTGTGGGGGGCCTGTGGGGGTATGTAGAGGGACAGGCAAAACTGTGTGGTGGGCTGTAGGGGTCTGAGGAATAAGTTAGAAAATATCAAATTAGCAATGAAAACTGTCGAATTTTAGCTTATTTGTGGAAGGTCTGTGGGGGGGCTGTGGAGGGTCTGTGGGGGGCTGTAGGAGGGATATGTGGAATGCCCCACACAAATAACTATGTTATATGGGATATATATTTATAATATATATATATATATATATATATATATATATATATACACACACATAAATTGTACTAGTGATGCCCACCTCCACTTTATACCTACATGTTAGTATCAAATTGTTAAAAGTGTATTAATCAATGTAGCCCGAGAGATTAGTCATGAGGGTGGTGAAAAAATGATACCAGCTACAACTTTTACAGAAATCAAGAAACCTTATGATTCGGGGAAATCTAAAGCATTTTTATCATTTTTTATTTTAGTAAAAGATTTTGTGTGTAATATTTTTTATTAAATTAGACGCCCTTGTGACGTACAGTATCTAGAACCTTTGTAAGTTCGCGCCCAAGACTCACCTCTCACGGTGCATGAGCAGTGGATACATAGTATGATGATCACCTTTCGGCATCGGGCCCGAGCGTTATCAGCTCTCCCGCTTGCGCTCTTTTCGATCAGCCTCCGAACCTAACGCCACGCACGCGACTGCTCTCGCTTTGAGACTTTAATAAACGAACATATACTAACTTCCACGTGTATTTAATCCCCTTACACCCCGAAACTTTACAATTCCCACGTAACAGGAGGTTGTAGATAACCCGACCCCCAATTTTTTGCGCTCGACGTGGGGCGAGTTGTGTACGATAAAGTGATAAAAAAATTTTTTTGGTTTTCTTTCGTCGTCGGAAAGCACCCATAGTGCAGTGTAAGTGAAAATAAAAAGAATTATCGGGAAAAGAAAAGTTAGAAGCAGTGAATAATAACAAGAAATGAAAAAAATACAGTGTTAAGTAGACACACGTGGCGAGACACCTGAGAAACGAGCAGGTGTCAAGTACCAGCGTGGGCGCACAGCAGCCATCCAGGAGTTCGGCACCGTCAGGAAATAAGACAAGGGAGAGCTAAAACAAGAAACTACATCACACCACGCACCCTCTGGTGGCAATATTTTTCTTTGGACACTTTGTTTACGGACACGGAAATGCTTTGGATCGTACTGCTTACAATACTGTCCAGCTAGATAAAATCTATATAAACGGTAAATAATATTACTGCTAGGCGATAAGTTTTATCAAATAGATCCATAATATACAAATACAACCAAACAAACAAAAAAAAAAAAAAACACAAAAAAAAACAACCAAGCAAAATAAAACAAAATGCAGTCGGAAAAAATTGATAACGTTGTAGGTGGGGTGGTAGACCGCTTAGCAGATGTGGAGGTCGTAACAGACGACAGTTTATGGTTACGATTTTGCCACGATCCCGAGGCGGTCAAAGAGTAAGAAAAGTTGAACAAAAAAACAAAAGACTTAATTGGAAAAATTTTTAAGGGCATAAAAACGGTCGTGCTAAGAGATAAGAAAAAAGAGGGCCCTAAGCAAATAATTGGAGGAAACGAAGCCTCAGAATCATATATAGAGCCCCTGCGTAGTGATAATAGTGGAGAGGAAGGGGATGAGACAGATAGGGGGCCCGCTAGGAATCAGCTTGGCAATTGGAGAAGGGAGACAGAGTTGCTCTAGAGATGGCCAGAAAGGGAGGGGGGAGAAAATGAAAGAGAATTCCACAACAAAGATAGAAGGAAAGCTAGACCGGTGCGGGAGCTCGAAAATTTTAAAAATAACCAGGAAAGGTGGGAGCAAACAACAGGTGGAACTACACACAGATCGCCGCATTGCCGGGAGTATGAGAGGAATATAAATTACTCGATTAAAGAACTGAGCACAATAATCCCCACAATACCAATATTTACAGGGGATCCAATAAATCTATCGGCGTTCACAAGGGTAGTAAGGGCAATGGGCCGACAGGTGGACGACAGAGACGTCCTATATTTTTTGGCAACGCTATCCAGCAGGCTAAAAAGTCGAGCGGAAGCACATTTAAATGATAGAATCACACAGTTTGAGTCTATTGAAGAATTTCTCGAGGAGGTTACGGAAAGGTACGGGGCCATCAGTAGCACAGAGACAGTTATGGCAAAAATCAGGTCGGAACAACAAAGGGATAGGGAATCTGTAGAAGAATACTCAGATCACATGCAAAAGTTGTTTAACAGGGCCATGGGGCTTCAAGAAGCAAACCTTGAAGTTTCTGAAATGTTAAGGCAGGAATTTGAGAAAAATATCCAAAAAGAAGTAGTGACCCAATATATATTAGGCCTTAATCCCCCGTACAACCACGAAGTTTCAATGCATAGGCCCATAACGCTAACAAAGGCCATTTCATTGGCATTGAAAGTCGAGGATATGATGGCTACGAAGTCACCTTGAGTTGACAGAAATAAATATGAGAGATGGAAAAAATAATTTAACAAAAAGGAAGACGAGGTAAACAAGTGTAACTATTGTGGCCGAATTGGGCACAAAGCAGAAGAGTGTCGTCCATTGTGGCACGACATAGAAAAGGGGCTGCTAGTGAAGAAAGGTCGCGGTCAGGAGACCAGAGCACCGTACTATACAAGGTACCAGGATAGGGGTGAAGAAAGAAGAAGTGCAAGATCATATAATGATAGTGGAAGAAGACCCGGAGACTACAGACATAATAATATGGCTCAGGCAGAGAATAAATACAACTACGGCAGATATGGAAGAGATTTTGAAAAAGGGTATGCTTATCGCGAAAATAATAACACTAACAATAGTAATAACAGATATTATGAGCCGAATGGCAGAAATTACGGCCAAAGAGGCAGTGGTAGGGATGATAGCCGAAATAATTATGATTGAAAAAGTAACGAGCGTTATGAGCCTAGACACACAAACGGGACACAAGACGCAAGGGAGGCTGAACCTAGACGGGGTGATATTTCTAGTAAACAGAAGCCGAATTTTTAGAACGATGCTCGAAGTACTCCCCAAACATCGAGCATCGGGAAAAAGTCGCTACGTATTGTAAAGGACCAAAAGTAAACGATGTAAAAATTGGAGAGAAAGACGAAAAACCCATACAGTCGGAGGTGTGAAGAAAGGAGATGAACAAAAATAAAATTAATACTCGTCAACAAATCGAGTTAAATTAAAAAAAAAATCTAAAAGATAAAAATACATCGATAGGGAAAGAGGACAAGAAAGAAGTCACGACGGTACTAATTAATTATGCAGCAGTAGGACGCAGACCGCCATCAGTAACGCTGGAGAGTGAGAATTTCCGAAATAAAAGATCAGATTTCTATGCTGACACGGGTGCTGAGATCTCGATACTAAAAGAAGATTATATAAAAGAAAATTCGCCATTAGATAAGAATGTAAAAGTAAAAATAATTGGAGTAACTCATGGATAACGTGAAACAAAAGGCACGGTGGACACAATGATCCATGGTATGAAGTGCACTTTCCATGTAGTCCCGCAGGATTTTCCGATCGAAGAAGACGGAATCCTTGGATGGGATATGTTTAAAAAATACAATGGTGAGGTGAGCGCAAAAACAAATACACTTAGCCTAGGTGGTGTGGAAACCCCACTGAAGACGGCAAAATATTTCGAGATAGCAGCGAGATCCAGGCAGGTTATATATGCAAAAGTCAAAAAAGAATTCGGAAAGATTCAAGTTTGATTTGTGCCACTTCAAGATTTGGGAGAACATATGCATTTTGGAGACTTTTTAGGCACTAATAATAAAGGTAAAATATATGCAGAATGCGTGAATTTTTCAAACAAAAAAAGGAGAATTACAGTACCGGAAGTGGATCTAATAGAGTGCAATGAAGTGAAGAAAATAAATATAACTGGCAACGTGGGGGACGGCGCCAGAGAAGAAGAGACTGCATTTGTGGGCTTACTCGAGGAATTCAAATTGGAAGAAAAAGAAATAGAAAAAAAATACAGATTGAGATATAAAAGCGTAGATGGAAATAAAGAAATCGACACGTACGCAGAAAAAGACTATGATATAAAAAGTGTCGAAAAAAGAATTGAAAAAATTATGACACTGATCGACACTGAGGGCTGTAACGAAAAAGAGTTACAGCTCGTAAGAAAATTAATATCGATGAATTGGTTTGTGTTTGGGTCGGACGGGGAACCGTTACAATCAACTCATTTAATTAAACACAAAATAGAGACTACAACAAATAAGCCAGTAGTGGTCAGAAGATATAGATACCCGCCTGCGGTGAAGGAGAACATCAGGAGAAAAATTTAAAAATTGATGGATTTGGATATAATAGAACCGTCAACGTCCCCATATAACTCAAATATATGGATAGTGCCTAAACCGCCAGGACAAAACGGCGAGAAGAGGTGGCGACTGGTCACGCATTTCAAACAGCTCAACGAAATAACTATTGGAAGCTGTTACCCACTACCCTTTCAAAGCGACATATTGGAGCACTTAGCGGCTGCTTAGTACATCACAGTAGTTGATTTGAAGAGTGGATTCCACCAGATTAAAATCCAAAAAGAGGACGCGCATAAAACTGCATTCTTGGTACCCGATGGGCACTATCAATATAAACGTATGCCAATGGGGTGCTCAGAGTCACCAAATACATTCCTGAGGGCGATAACGTTAGCTCTAGCCGATCTACAAGGGCGAGAAATTGAAGTATACATGGACGACATCATGGTGTTTGCAGCAACTCTCAAAGAACACGAGAAACGCTTCAAAAAATTGATAGAAAGACTGGCAAAAGCAAACATGACCATAGAGCCAAAAAAATGTCAATTTTTGAAGAAAGAAGCAAAAGTCCTTGGTCACGTAGTTGGAAATGGTAAGATAAAGACGGACCCGAAGAAAATCGAAGCCGCAAAAGAATATCCAAGACCGACAAATACAAGGAAAATTAAGCAGTTTCTTGGATTCGCGGGATATTACAGAAAATTCATAAAAGATTATGCAAAGATAGCGCGACGACTCTCTACAATGACAAAGAAGAATACGGAGTTTAAATGAGGCGAAAAAGAGGAAGAGGCCTTTAAAAAACTAGTGAATGCGCTATGTTCGGAACCTGTATTAACAGCACCGGACTTTAGTAAACCGTTCATTGTTACAACAGATGTGTCGGATTATGCCATCGGGGCAATCCTTAGTCAGGGAGAGATAGGTAAGGATAGACCATGTGAATATGCGTCACGGTGCCTCAAGGGTAGTGAACTTAGATATCCAACGTATGATAAGGATTTGCTAGCAGTAGTTTTTGCAAAGGAACAGTTTAGACCTTATCTGTATGGCAGGAAGTTTACGGTGGTTACGGATCACGAGCCGTTGAAACATTTTAACACGTCCAAAAAACCCGACATTCGGTTCAACAGATTAAAGGCAGAGTTGCGTGGTTACGATTTCGATATAATTTATCGCCCAGGTAACTCCAACAACGCACCAGATGCTTTTTTAAAAAATCCAGTCGTAAAAGAGAGTGAAAAGAACCCAGAACTACCGCGAATAGAACTGGCGATGGAATAGAATATCAAATGGCAGATGAACAAGAGAAGGAAGAGGGTGTAGTAAGTGATGACCCAGCAGCGCGTATGTTCAAAATTAGGATAAATCAAAAATACGGATCGACGGTAAGTTAAAGAAGGTAGTAGTGGAATCAGACTTAGATTCATCACATGAAAATTCCAGGAAGAAAAAGACTGAAGTGGAATTGTGTTCGGAAGAAGAAGTTGAGGAGAAACAACAAACTAAAGAAAAAATCTTATCGCAGGGGCCACTAAAGATTAAATTAGAGCACATGAAAAAAGAGGAGGAATAGATAAAAGGGGTACAAATAACGAGCACACCTTATGTCGTCATAGACCACCAAACAAGGCAAAAGCAAAGGAAGAAAAGACAAAGGCAGCTCGACACTCTAAACAAAATTAGACAGAATTTTTCTCTCACTCCTGTAAAACACACACAGACTAAAGAAAATGTAATAGTGAATTGGGAAAAAAGACCAGAAATTAAACACAATAATTTGGAGGAAACGGATCAGAGCATTGGAAAGAGAGAGACGACAGTAGGGAGAGAAGCTCAAAAAGTCGTAGTACTTCGGAGGATCGAACGCCCGGGGAAGAAAAAAAATCAGAAAATCCACGACGAGAAAGGCAAAAAGAGTCTAACTATTTTGCAAAAAAGGAGTAAAAAAAACTTTACGACCTTACCAGCATGTTACAAGAAAAGACAGATAGACTCAAAAAAAAAGACAAGTCTCCATGCTAAAAACCAATATGCCTTTACCACCACGAGAAAGGACAAAGTCCACATACAGTGTGAATACACCGAACACAAGACACTGAAGGTGGTGGATTCTGGGGTAGTCAGCTTAGCAAGAGACTGTATAGCTCAAGCATCGGATACAAGACTGGATCCAGGACAAGAGGAAGGTCAAAATCGCATAATGAAGCTTGAAAGCGCAAATCTAAACTTGAAGGATATACTACAAAAGGTAAAAGGGACTAAAGGAGGTATGTTATTGGAATTAATGGAAGCAGTGATAAAAAGAGACGGACTACAGGAACTCGATAACCAGGAACACGGACTTGACGATAGGATAAAAACAGGTACTAAGCTAGCAGATATACTCCAACGGGCACATGAGTTAGTACAAACAAAGGAGGAATTCTCAAATTGGAAGGAATACGCATTGTTGGCAGCGGAAATAGCACTAGGAGTGGCAGCCGGATCTTTTGGATTTTTAAAATGGGGGGGTCCAATAATACTTAAAGGTTTGAGAATGATTACAGGCAGACGGGAGAGGAACCGTGGAAACACCAACTCAGTACTACAAGATTTGTCAACCCAGAGGGCCATGGTTAATGCACGAGAGGTACAAGTGCTACTAGGCGAGCGGGTAGGATCAGAAGGCAGAAGACTACCAGCTCAGTTAACAACCAATCCGCGATGATCATTGAGTTCGACAATGTAATAAAAAGGGTTATACACGAGATGTGTACAGATTAAAAAAAAAAAAATATATATATATATGTAAATAAATAAAAAATAAAAATAAAAACAATAATTAAATAAATAATAAATATACAAAGAATATAATTATACATTATAATGTTAAGAGATCAGCGCAAACAAGAACAATTATGTATACACAAATAATTCACAGACAACATAACACAAATATACTCGCACACACAAACCAGTATGGCCATCGAGGACGATGACCGCGTGGCCTCGGACGTGTGACGTACAGTATCTAAAACCTTTGTAAGTTCGCGCCCAAGACTCACCTCTCACGGCACATGAGCAGCGGATACAGAGTATGATGATCACCTTTCGGCGGTGGGCCTGAGCGTTATCAGCTCTCCTGCTCGCGCTCTCTCCAAATAGCCTCCGAACCTAACGCCACGCACTTGACTGCTCTCGCTTTGAAACTTTAATAAACGAACACATACTTTCTTCCACGTGTATTTAATCCCCTTACACCCCGAAACTCTACAATTCCCACGTAACACCCTACCCTGAATATGCGTGCGCAAATGTTGAAACTTCATAATTACTGTGATTTTTTCTTTTCTGTGGACTTCTGTTCTAAATACGTCCCGAAAACTCTGCCAGCCCTCAAAGTTACTAGAGGATACTGAAAGATTAATTGGCGGTAGTGATGAAAAATTTTGAAAATTAGTATGAACGGTAGGAGATGCATTTGAGTCAGCCCTAGGGATCAGTCGTTAAAGATAACAAAAAAACTTTAAAATTATCTTTTACAGAACACAAATGGTCTTCTTCCTGTTCATAAATACTATCCTTGAAATAAGCGTGCTGTACATCTAGAGGAGTTATTCCATTAATAGCCTTGTCAATGATCTTAAATTGCTGACAAATATCTCTTACTAGTTTTAATTTAGAAATAGCTTAGCCATTTGTCATTTTCTATTGACCAAGTTTTTAAAATTTATGAAAAACATTTTTGATTTTGGTGTAAAGTCCAAGTTAGGTAGTATGATATTTGTCCATGTTAAATTTAGAAAATAATTACACAGAGAGAAAAAAAGGGTAAGGGGGTTGAACCAACAGAAAACGTTTTTTAACAAGCGCAAAGGGTTAAAACCAGCTTCTTTTTTTTCTAATCGTCAATAAAATGGTTAAAAGTACTGCTCTGATTAAGAATAACCTTTATCCCCTTGAATGGTTTAAACGCCACACTATGGTCTTGTATTGCTAGCGAATTCAATTAGAAATCTAGAACATACTCTTTGTGCAATTTTGTAATCTCCAAAATTAGTAATTACACCGATTGCGAGGTTATAATAACAATTTGGAGATGCAAAATCATAAACTGTAAATGTCTAAAACCAAAAACTAATTGTAAACCTCTCTTAATTAGTACAAACGCAAAGCTTGCTTATTGATGGCGCAAATATTCTACTTGATGCGTCAATACTCAAAATGGTGGCTGAAAGAGGGCTTATAGTCCAAGGACGGCTACATGTGGTAAAATGGTGGTGAATACGTTGTTGCTTGACGTGCAACACTGTGGCAATAGCGATCGAAGAGGGATGGCTTTTAGCGCAAACAGGACGGACGCTATTGGTTACAATACTCTGTCAAGTATGTGAAATTAACAGTAACGACTAGTAGACAAAGTAGTAATCCTATTAAACTTATTAGCAATTAAGGAACTTAAAATAAAAGTGTATGAATCAAGAAAGAAAATAATAACGTAGTTCGATAATCCACTTGCAGAAGAATCTTATATAAAATGATGTCACAATGATAATCTCAAAGTGAAGTTTCTGATTGTAACTCTGATCGAGGCAAGGTGTAGTTTTAATAGCAAGAAGTACTTAAGTACGACTGTTCTGCCACAAAACATAAAGTGAGCGTTAACGAGAGGTGATTTTGTACATACATGTATTCGAAATAGCATCAAAAATACTTAAAAACATTGCAGATCGTTTAAGTGTACCCTTTTTTAAATGTTTAATTTTAAAAAATCGCAATGTGATTTGTAACCTTATAAAATATCACATAAAATTGCGTTTGTATGATCTGTAGAAATCTTCCAATTTTTTCGGGTACGAAAGATTACTTTTAGATGAACATAATAAATTTTTAAATAGATTCACAATTTGGTTTCCAAATGAACTTAAAAAAAGAAATCAGCTATGGGTAAAAGCATGTATGTAAGTTCATCGTCACAAGAAAAACATTTGCCAATGTGCTGCATGTATTTGCGCTCCTTTTACCGCTATGAACTTTTCCCCAAACAGAGAGAAAAATCATGGAGCAAACGCATAGAGGCGATGGAAATGCTCATCTTTTCTGACCCTTTACGATTAGCTCATGACGTCTATGCTTTCAATGCATGTTGGTCTATAGCCTTTAAGCATAAGCTTTAGCCATGGAGCAAACACATGAAAGCCGCTGGCTTTCACTATCCCCTCTCTCCTGAAAACGCATAGGCACGATGAAAAAAAGCCAGTGGCCTTCTTGCGATTGCTCCATGGCTAACGCTTATGCTTAAGAGCTATGGATTCATATGCTTTAAAAGCATAGACGTCACGAGCCGATCGCATAGGATCAAAAAAGAGGGGGCATTTCCAGCGTCGCTATGCGTTTGCTCCATGATTCGTCTCTCCGAGCGGTAACTATGTCAAGAACGTCCGTAAGGCAAAAATCACCTCAATCACGAATGGAAAAAATTGTGAAAACATAAAACACAGTAAAACTTAATTCATGTATTTATGAAAAAAAAAAAAAACATTTATTTTCAATTTTTGAAAATTTTGAAAAAAATGAAAAAATTGTATAAACAATCATTCAGTCATTGTAAAAGTAATAAATTAATGATAAGTAAATGTCTTTTTTAATAATACATAAAGAAGTTACTAAAATATACTAATTATCAAGTTTTCAAAAAAATTTTTAACTAGAAAAATTAGTTTAATTAATGTTATTTATAATGAAACCAAAAAAATAAATATCCTGTTAATAAGAATTTACAAAATCCAAAAACAAAATATCATGCAGTAATCAAATTTTCTATGTCGAGATTACTCACAGCAAAGTGAGTAAGGGCCTCAGCTATTGTGCAAATGGTTGGAGGTTTAAATATCTTTGTAATCTTTTTTTTTTCTTTTAGCATTGGTTAAAAAAAAATGAGATAAACTTCATAAAATTCAAAATATGTGGTGTGGTGTGGTGTCATTGTGTGGTCCGCAGGGGACCGAAAGTACGTCAAGGGGGGCAGGACGAAAGGGAAGTATCATATAAAATCTGCTTCCGTCACACTTTTTCTTAAGATCACCAATCTGAAATCGTTGATTTACTTTCACGCAAAACGCGCCTGTAGAAATATAACTTTAAAAAAACTGATCAATTGCATGATCAGTTCAGGCAAGCTAAGTGTATTCGCGTCGCCTGCTCGAACCCTGCAAGGCTGAGGAGTTCATGAATGCCGAGGGAGAGGGAGTTCTATAAATAGGCACCACACACACGAAATGATCTCTGTCCACTCTCGGTCTGTGCGTAGGGCACTGTTAGCTCCTTTTGTTTACCCTTCACTAGCCCGTGAGATGAGTGCCCTTTGAAAAATGGCACGAGATAAACAGGCTCCCGCAGACATGATACCCTACATAAGGTGATAACCATAATATAATCATGTCGTAAGTCAACGCGGAGCAAACCCAGCGTGTTCCTGTGAGGAGTGATATGCTCGTCCTTTCTAGCATCTACGACGTATCTGGCACAGGATTTCTGTATCGAGTGAATCGTCTCCTCTGCTCCTGTGAGGCGTTGAGGCACACAACCGTGCCGAAGCGGGCCTTTTACGCAGTGCCTTCATGGTATATCCTTAAAAAGAACGGAAACTGTAGAGAATTCGATTGAGCTTCTTGGTCACGGCGGTAACCTGGGGTCGCCACATCATCTTGGAGTCGAGAACGACCCTGAGATTCGTGACGGTGTCAGAAAACGGGTTAGAGATGCCCCCCCCCTCCCAGATCAACATGGGAAAGACCCCGAGCACACAGCTCGTTGATGATTCTATTTGAGTCAAATAGAATAGCTGGCGTCTTCCTGGCGTTGAGCCGGAGAAAAGCACCCTCCACCCACTCAGCGACCACTTCTGTGGCCTCCTCCATCACCTCCACCCCGTTTCGGAGTGTATCTTTGGACTCATCATAATAAATTGAGAGGTCGTCTACATATATAATATGCCTGACCCCCAGAAGAGAGAGAGAGAGAGTGCCGCGTAAGTCACAAGTATAATGGCAATACAACAAGGATCTGAGGACTGAACTCTGCGGAACGCCCAGGTTCGTGCCAATCTAGGGAGAATCACCGTCGTCACGAGTTCTAATGCACTGCTCCCTGCCAGTTAAATATGAACCGATACACAAGAGTTCGCCCCTTAAGAATTCCTGCTGCCTCAGCCTCTTTATAAGTCAAGAGGGTGAGACAGTGTCAAATGCCCTGGTAAAGTCAAGTGATAATAGTAGTGTCACTCACCTTTCGTCAATGTTAATACGTATGTTGTCGTAAGCTTCAGGAGGGCAGTCTGGATTGAATTCTGTCGTCTAAAATCTGCCTGAAGGGGATGTAGAATTTTATTCTGATGTAGATACTCAGTAATTTCAGTATGCGCGAGCCTTTTTAGCACCTTGAACATCATCATACATGTGCATAGATATCAATTCATTTTATTACATTTATTTCTTCATTTGAAATTTGGCGAGTGTGAAATCGGAGGTGTATTGGTTTTTTTGTTATTATTACTTTTTTCATAATTTAAGTTTTAAATACTAGCGTATAATTCTAAGACATGATATGATCACAAATATTTATTAAGACTCCAGTAAGAGAAAAATAATAGAAACCGTAGGTAACATTGCCAGTAGCCCTACGAAACCAAGAAGAGACAGAACACCCTGATATCTGATTTTTAGAAAAAAAAAAGAACTATCAATTTGATTGATAAATATTTCTTATAATTGTTATGTATTGGCTTATTTTACTATCTTAAAAAATTCGTTTATTTTTAACCTTTACCTTTTAACGTATGCGTACTAAAAACATGTTCAATACGTGAAGGTAAGATACAACTATAATTTTGAGTAGATATGATTTTTAGTACGGATTCCTAAAATTTACTTTTTTTATTATTGCTTTCTTAAATTATTGCATTTTAATACATGTACAAAATATTACCAAAAAATAAACGAATTTTTCTGAATAAAATGAACAAATGATTTCATTTAAAGAAATAATATGAATGGATTCACTGATTAAAAATTGTGACTCTAATAATTTTCAACAAAATTGTGAGGTAAGTAAATATGAATATATCATGTAATATATTATTATAGAATCATATTGTTCATATTTACACAAGGATTTTTGATTCTTTTTTTTTTTTTATTTATTTATTTAATTTTTTTTGTACGTGTTTTCAATTATTTTACAATACATCATTTACACTTGACATTTACGTATGGGGGTTGGCGTGCGATGTGCACAGGAGATGAAGCTCCACTAGTATATATTTAGTCTTTGTACTGAAAATTTTATCTACTAAAAATTATAGTTGTATGTAACGATTACCTTGATGCATTGCATAGTTGTTTTGTAGTACGCATACATGATAAGGTACAGGTTAAAAACAGATGGATTTTTGAAGAAAAAATAAAATAATAAGCAAATGCGCTGCAATTAAAATAAGATATTGTAACAAAACAAAAATATAACAAGAGAACAGATTACTACATTAATCGACTGATTTTTTTTCTAAAAATCAGTTATTGGGTGGTTCTGTCTCTTCGTTGTTCCGTAAGGCTACTAGTAGTGACTACCGCTGTTTTTGTTTTTTTTTCTTACTACTAGCGGGCTTTGCCCCCTGCGCGCTCCGTGCGCCAACCCCCCAAACTTTTTTGATTAAACATATTTCTAATAATTATTTAATCTAAATAGAATAGTTAAATTTTAAAAATAAATCTAAGCTTAAACGAATAAAACAACCTCGATTAGCTTGTAGCCCCTGTAGGGCGCTAGATGTAGCCAGCGCTTGTCTACTTAATCTCATATGTACATTTAAATGTACCGCCTTTCGTCCCTCACGACCAAGCAGATCACGGCGTATTCTGTCGACAGTCACATAATACTGATTCTTTTAGGATAGATTGGAGCTTTAATTAATATCGAAGATCATATCAGGTCTTAGAATTATACATTAGTCATTAAGACTCAACGTATGAAAGAATTAATAATGACAAAAAAACTAATGAACCTTCGATTTTATATTTACCTAATTTTCAAACGATTGGAGTTTTGTTGTGGTTTAAGTTCTGCTACAGGATGGTTAAGTTACAGTTAAAAAGTGGATTATATTTTATTTTAAGTACATAAGTACTTAATTAATTTAACTTAAAATATATCTTATATTTTTTGAAATACATTTACGCAATATACGCAATGTATGTAAAAAATAAACTATTTTTTACAGTTTCTAAACAAAAAGTTAGAATAAAATAGTATGTTTACAAATACATTAAAATTTTATCAAGAAATTACAAAAATATTAACTTAGACTTACCGCTTACATTATAAATATATATGTGGAACTCAAAGATGGCATCAGAAGAATCGGTAGTCGATCTATAGATTTTTTATGGCCTTTGCAGTAGACCACTTGGGGACCTAAAGTAAACTTATATAAAATAATATTAAATTGTAACCGCGTCATTATAAGATTGGAACATTTATTAAATTAGTGTACCAAAGAAAAAAAGTAAAATTAAAAGAAATAAAATGGAATTTGACGTGGTATGTAATTAAATATTAAATATTAAGTATCTTTTAAGCCAAAATTACAGGTTGATCGGAATGGTTATAAAACTTATTGCTTGATTTTCATCTTTGATTGTAAAAAATTCTCTATTTTTTATCGACGATTGGACCTGCTAAAGTTTATTTTCCAATGAATCAAGTTCTTTCAAAAAGCTATTTTCTTGATTAACTGTATCTTGAAGTGACTTTAATTTCTCTTTGACTGAAAAAGGAGTTTTTTTCATTTTTTTTATCTTGTAGTATGCTTAATACGTCATTGACAACTGCAGCGTTGACTTTATGCTTATCTTTTTTTATCTTATTCAATATTATAGTCCTGGTAGAACTGACTGTTACTATGTAAACATGTGTGTAAGCGACTTGATTGAACAACTAAAAGACATTTTTCTTTCGAGAACAAACACTTCATGCTTGTAAATTAAACGTTACATAAATTAAAGAATAACTTAGATTCTTGCCAAGATTTTTATTTCTTGTACAATTGATGGAATTGGAAACTGATAATGTAGTCGAGCAGATTAAAGAGCCCATTATATTCTATGGCAAGGAAGTTAAAACAGAGACGGGGAATGAAAAGAAGTCTGTCGTTTCTGCACTTGTTGTGATCAAGATCAAACCTGAGTTGCACATCGGGTGACCGAATTTGGCATTCCAAGGCTCACCAAGAAGGTGAGGGAGCTGAGAGAGATGTGGCATGAAGATGAGTCTGTCGTTTCAGCTTGTTATGATTGGACTCGTTTATAGTATGGTCTTAACTGTTTTATTTTAGTGTCATTCGTGGGTCTCTTACGGTTCAGCTCGTGAGTTTTATTTGTTCTTTCTAGTAGGGTAAAATCTTTTATTTAAATGATATGGATAATTTTAATTATTGTATTCTTTTATTAAGACAATTAAAAATAGTTCTTCTTTTAAATAGAATTTGAGTAGTACTGTTTTTTTTTGTTTGTTTTTTTTTTGTTTTTTTTTTCGAAGACAGTTAAATTTAACGGTGATAGGATTCAGAGGGCTTAAATCCACTATACATTGTTAAATTAAAATCATTTGGAGTCTAGTGTTTGTCATTGCAACCTGCAATTCTGTAAAGGGATTGACTCCCGTTTTCAGTAATTACTTCGTCATTAGGAGGAGTAAGTAAAAATGATGATTCATCTTAGCTAAAACTCTATGTGGTTCCAAATGAATTAGTTTTTTTCTCCAAATAAGTACGCATATTTTCACACCTCGCTTTGAAATCATTTTTAGTAACAAAAGCCTTTGTTGACGTCACTTTTTGTGCTATTAGACTGCTTAATTTGTGAGTGCTGTAACATTAATCCTGTATATCAGTATTAACCTGGACGATTATCTTGACGTGGGTTCTTTTTTTTGCGAAATAAAAAATTTTTGTTGATCATCTACAGGACCCATTTTTATGACAGAAAAACCTTTTTCAGCACAGAAAAGAATTTATGTACCGAGGTCTTTGTTCTCTTTTTTTTATATAATATAGTCTCTAAGCTTTTTTCTACATCGAGAGGTGTCTCGTAGTTTTTTCCTCAGTACCGTCGTTTTCAGAATATTAAATTCTCTACTAATTTTCCTCAAACTTTTACCATTTTCCAAAGAATTTAACGCTCGTTTGAGGATTTCCACCTTGTATGTGCTGCTTTAACTTTCTTGTACTAACACCTAATGAGTAAAAAATACACTTAAATACTAGTACAATAATGTCTTACTATACAAGCGTATAAAAGTTGTTGGTCCCTTGAAAATTGTATAAGCAGTTCATGTAGAATCAGTTTTTGAAGTACACCACAAATTTGGTGTGTTATTGATATCAATTTTTTTTTAAATAATAACAATAATAAAAACATAAATAGGAAATCGACGTGAGGTTCACTTCTGGTGCTTGAGAAATTTAAGGACCATTGTATTCCTAATAAATAATTAATAACGTGCAATAAGTAGTGATTTTGATATTTTTCTAGGTATTATTAATCATGGAAGCAACAAAAAAGTTAACTTAGCACATGACAAATGACTTCATGTCAAATAATAAAAATTTACGATTTCGTACCCTAATTGTTGAAACGATACTTTATGCTATTACTTTCCAATTGCACCTATTTATTATTTTATTCCTTAATTAATTATTATTTTTCAAAATAAATTTGCACCGTTTTTACGCAGTACTCAAGTCCAAGAATGTATCAAAATTTTTTAATTATTTATTAACAGTATCATTTCTTTCATTCGTATGATTTCCTAATCGTGGTTACCACTGGTCCTTAATGTTGAAGTTGTCCTCTATCAGATCTTTCACGTTATTATGACTTTGATTTCTTAGAAAATTGGAAAATTGAAAAATCAAAGTGTCGACAAATAATCAAGCGTTCTCTTCGATTGATTTGAGCACTTTTTATTCTTAAATTTCTTCCGTAAAGTCGATGATTTGTGAAATAACTTTTTTAGTTTATTATTTTTTATGGTTTTTGCCCTATTAAGTTCAGTGTAATGTCCTAACTCGTTTACACGATTAATACTTTACGAGCTCGTCGGGCTACTCTAATAGCTTTCTGATTACTAATGAAAGAGGTTGTAATACTGCTATTTTTTTTATTAAATATTCTGATAAGTGTGTATCGTTGCCGAGAAGCAGAAAAGAGTGGGGCACTGGAGGTACGCTTATCCAAAACACATTTTTTAATATTAATATCAATCTTTATATACAATCTTCAAAACAAAGAATACTTATTGAAATAAACGTTCCAAAATATAATTCCGTTAAACAAAACTAAATGCATTCGCATTACATCTTTGTAATTTTTGAAAACAAAAATAGAAAAAAGTACAAGTGGGGCATGAAGGACATTGTGTGGCACACATATATTGTGTGGTAGAATGTACATGCTGTGGAAAACTTCTTAGGAAATTCAGATTTATTGGTTTATTTTTATCTATTATAAATTAGATTGAGTTACTAAAAATGAAACCAAATTATAAAACATTACTGCTTGGCTACAAAAAGACAATTTAACCTCTTTATATTACAGCTACAAATTAGCAATCTGCATAAAATTTGAAATTGGCGTAGGGTGTATGAGATGGATGAATAACTATTGACTTATCGTACGTACCTTATAATCCTATACAATAATACTTGTAGCAATTCTAAAAAAAGTTTAACAAATTTTTTTTATACAAGTGACTGTTGATTAGTTTAGGATATTTGATCCTTATCTTACATTTGATTAATATTTTTGAACACGTAAGGCAAATCAATTTTCATCTATTAGTTGAAAAATATTTTCAGATATAACCGTTTAAAAATTTCAATTTTTTTTTGACAACAAAAAAAGATCTTTAATGTCACAAAGTATGCAATTTCTAATTATCTTCAATTCAAAAAAAAAGATTTTAGACCCTTAAAAAATTGCACATAAAAATATGTGTAATGCACGCTGGCCTATGCTGACCGGAAATAAAAAACAAAAAAATTACTTTCGATGCATAAAAATAAAATAACTGTAGATGCAAAAGTTTAACTGCAAACAGTTGAACTTAGGTGTAATATGAAATGTGAATATAACTTTTGATTAAGATTAAACGACGTAATGCTAAATATTAGAATTACTTAGAGTTTATACATATAGATGAGCGAAAATAATAGTAAATGTCAGAATTGTCACATACAGTAGGAAATAACCCGTACACACTACACTGTTAGCAAACAACAGCATTACATATTAACTACGGTAAACATAGTGAAGCAACCTTATTAACTTTCGAAGAATCATCCGATTTTTACCATGCATGTTCGATGGTTCATGATTTACGGAGTAACTCTTTTGTATCGCACTACCAATTTTATAAACATACTGTCAAAGTCTAATTTATAATCAAGTTAAATTCTATCATTTTTTCAAATCTAAAGGAAAACGGGAAAGTCAACCCTTCTCCTTTTCTCGACTCAGAGATGTTGAGAGAGAGTCTGAACTCCTGCCTCCAACAGGGGTAACGGAATTTCCGATTCCCCACAATACCGCGAGCCGACTCCCTCTCCAACGACTAGCAGCGAAAAACATGTCTAAAATTTTACCAAAATTCTGTATTGGTTTTGCAACTACATAAACAGTCAAAACTACCTGTAAATTTGATTGTATTAACTGGTGACAGGCAAAGTACTATTATTTTCATCATTTTCCTTACTATTACAATTATTATTATTATTATTATTATTATTATTATTATTATTATTATTATTATTATTAGTATTATTATTATTAGTATTATTATTATTATTATTATTATTAGTATTATTATTATTAGTAGTATTATTATTATTATTAGTATTATTATTATTATTATTATTATTATTATTATTATTACTATTAATATTATGACTAGGACTACTACTATTACAGTTATAAGTTATTATGGCAACTGCATCCGTTACTACTTTTTAAGTACTAGTGCTAATTGATATACTGTAACACATTGACCGTTTATTCACCTGAGAATTAAATTGAAATGATAAACGATTTTCACCACTCATTTTGCACAAAGTTTAGTTAAATAAATGGACAGTGTTTAGCATTAGTAAAGTGTTAATATTAAGTTATAATGAAATTCTGTAAAATTTGGATGTAAAAGAGAAAGCAAGGGTAGGAGTAAGTAAATCAACTTCTCTTCTCTTGACGCATGTAGGAGAGGAAGCTGGATGTGGGAAGTGTCAATTTCTGAGTGGCTGAACTAAAGCCACTCTAGCCAATTAGATTTTTGGCTATTGTCATTTTTTTTCAAGATTCTTCCGTCGCAAGTTTTCCTGCGTCGTTTCGAGCCAGCGTGTAACCGAGGTCCGCTACTCCCTACAAAAAGGCCCGGAAGCCTGGCACTTAGTTTTCACTCTTTGAACGCTAAACTAAGTAGTTAGATCCCACCTCCGCTACCTCCCAGTCTACCGCGAGATGAGAACATGATCCATTTATACCCTCGAACGGTCTAGTGAGTAGCTAGAGTCCGCTTCTGCTACCATACGGTCCTTCACGAGCGCGGTTAAATTCCGGTTTCAGATATCTCGCGCTGGTTCGCCGCGTGTATAAGCATTTTCTTTTGAAATAAAATTACGTGTTTAATATCTACTTTATTTTTTTAATTTCTTAAAAATTGAATTATACATACAATATTAATTATACATTTTTTGTGAGTTTTAAATCCTTACTGCTTTAAAAAATAGCCCATTTCTTAGATTATATGGGTGAAACTGCAAATCAATGGCCCTCTAGGGCCAATGATTATTTTATGGCATAAGTAACGCACGGTACTTTTCAGCATCATTATATTTTTTTCATTTTTACAGCTTATTATTTGACTAATCAAACTGTATGAATTCCAAACAAATATGTTTTTAATAAGAAGATTTTAGTTTTGAGAGGTCTCAGGAGCAGATGTAAAATTTCTCACTGAAAACGTTTCGCATTACATGTCAACACACTAGGGCATTCCATTTAGTAAGTCTCGGGTGAAGTCGACGGGGGGCCACTAGTATTACATGTTTGTAGAATTTAAACATGTTCATTACACATATGTTCACACTGAATTAAACAGTCCGTATAAGTGGAAGTATTTGAACTCCTTTAAGTCGCTTTTTTGTGTTCTTTTAGTATGCATTTAAAAGCTCTTCTAGTTTGTCTTTTCTATTTTTTATTGCAAGATCCACAATACAGTTCATAATTTTCGGATGTATTTTCTTCTTTTATTGTGCCTTTGTTATTTTTTTGTGATTGTTTACAAGCTTTAATGAGATCGGAACGCTATTTGTTAAATACTTTCTTAAATGTTTTTTTATGTTTTGCGTTGGTTTTCCATTTCATGTAAGAACAAAATAATTATGTTTTTTTACGGGCAAGGGGAAATCGTGTTTTATAGCTACTTTATACTTCATTTTTAACAGTATTATCAATAACGGTGCAATTAAAGCTACTCTTGTATGCTGTTTGTTTGATAATATTTCATTGTTTATTATTTTTTTTAGGGTTTGAGGATATGAAAAGAAGTATATTGATGTAAGTGTTGTAGGTAGACATATATGTGAACATGAATGGATATAATTATTGTGCATAGTAAGGTTTGCGTGGTTAGGTTAGTAAAAATACTGTATTCTAGTTGATAGTTTATTCTGTATATTTTTAAATCTAAAAAAATTATGTTTCTGATTATTATTTCGTTCAAATAAAATTTTAATAATCTTGTGCAATGTGCTAATGCATTAAAAAAATATTTATAATTATTTATTTGTACCGGCCAAACATTAGATTACATCGTTTATATGATGATGCTAGAATAGTAATTTATTACTAAGATTATGTCTCACGATATCTTCTTCCAAATGATTCATAAAAATTTCGGATAAAAGCGTGCTTATGGGATCACCTATTGTAAGTATGCCTATAGTGAGAAATATTTTATATCGAAACTTAAAATAATTTTGTTTAAGCATATTTTAAATATGTGTAAGATTCCTTAGATTGTTTTATTGCAAATAAATTCTTTCAATATTATTTTAATAATATTTTCTACGTTAAGTGTTGGTATACTTGAAAAGAGATTTTTTACATTGAAAAAAATTAAGATTAAGTTAAGTTGTATTTCAAGATTCTTTATTTTGTTGACAAGTTCTATGAACTTTTTTATACTAAAAATATATACAAAATTAGTGTTGTACGTAATTGGTTCCTTCGATATTTATTTTTTCGATGAATTGTACGAAAGTGAACAAAAAAAGGAGACTATGGGTCTAATAAAAATATTATGTTTGTATAGTTTTATCAAAAATTTTATTTTGGCTTTATTGGATTCATTTAAACAATAGAGTAATATGGAAGGCTAGGAAATAAAGAATGGTTTTTTTGCAAATTTATGACTTCTTTTTGAAACTTTCTAGGAAGGTTTTTTTCCAGTCCAATGAAAGTGCTAGGATATACCTCCATAAACTCAAAAGTTTTTGAAATATATCGATGTTTATCTATCGTTATAACAGTTCCCCTTTGTCTACTTGATTCACAAAAACATCATTCAATTTGGTTTATTCTTAATACGATCTGTATGTACATAGTTATTTTCAGCGAAATATGGATAATAATCAATATGGACAACTTTTAAATAAACGCTTATGACATCGCTTTTATTGTACATTTTTCGTAGGTCTTCCACTCACTATCTCATTACTGCTTTTGTGAAGTTGATTTGTTAAAGTTGATTTCAACCGATATGTATTCAATATGTTGTTTCGTCATCAATTTATATTTTGTATACTCGTTGCAGAACTAGATGTTTTTTATGTACGATATATTAAGTGAAACATGTGTTTACAGTAAGCTACTTCTTTAGTGTTATTAATTTGGATGAAGTTAATTTTTTTTGTCTGATCAATCGAAACATTAACATTATTTATCTTCCGATTCAAAAATTCATTCATGTCTAGAAGAGCACAATTTCCATTATTATGAATGAAATTTTCTGTAAAGTGAATTTGATATTTTTCTGATATGTCGTCGCCTTTCATTAATGCTACTAGTGTGTTAGTAATGAAGTTTTTTATTTTATTTTGAACTGAACCTACGTAATATTGTATTTAGTATACCATATATTTTATTGCGCCCGCTTCCTCGAGAAATATGGCTGGTGGTGTTTATCGCTGCACGCACCGGATACAACAGCAGACCAAAATAGTATTGAAACTGTTTTATCAATTTTCTCATAGCTAACTCCTATTAAGTCACCCAGTTCCTTAAAGATGAGAATTTCAGCTGTACGGTACGTGTATTTTTTTGATTACATTCTACTTAAATAGTTTAATTGATCGTCAAAAGTTTTCTTCAGGCTTTCAGTCATAAGAAGCTGTGTTGAGCGAGCTCAAAAAGTACCAACTTTAAATTAAATTACCTTGGGATTCTTATCGCAAACCTACAAAAATAAGGATACCACTGGATTAAGTGTGATCTAAACTTTGTAAATATATCATTCGAAGTTTTTTTACATCCCATCATGGAACCTCCTCAAACCCATGGTATCTACAATGTCCGAAAACGTTCCATATGTAATATCCCAATATCCTCATATGTTCTTAAATCTTTAAATGATGTTGCTTAACGCTTTTTCTTCAATAATAACATTTAAAAAATCGTTTTATTATCATTAGAAAATACAATATTTAATCTGCATGGTGCTTTATTTTTTTAATGCTGTTAACTTCTAAATCTAAGGGTTATTATTTAAAATATAGTTTTTTGGTATATTTACATACTTTAATGATTTTGCAAAATCAGAAAATTTTTTTCAAACCAAGCTGTTGAGGCTGTCTGCCATTTTTGTGTGTTTCCAACTCCAGTTACTTCAAATATCGATTTTTGACTTTTTTCAAGATGTACGGCTTGATCAACCACTTTGCAACTTCTAACACAAATTGAAAACTCTTGCAATCTGTGCTGCTTTCATCGGACTTAAATATCTACTACCAACATAATCTTAATTTTGTCAAGAATTCTATTTTCAAAATGATTTATTCATTGAATTTTCATGAATGCTCCATCACCACCTTTATGAATGTCGTCATATGTGTATGTATTGCTTAGAATCTATGTACAATATTTTGTATTTATGTGATACTCATATTTTATGTGAACAATTTTTGGTACAACCATTGAATTATTAACTATAATTTTATGTTTATTTTTAGATTCATAAATAACTGTCTAAAATATTGTTTTTTTTTACGTACTGTGGGCACCTATTTTTCTTTACCGATATAATATCAGTTAAATGTTTAGGACTTTTTGGACACATTTATTGAAACATGTACTCTGAGAGGTATGAGGGCCGTACTGCGTATATTTGATAACTCTGCAAGATGTTTACTGTTTGAAGGTATTTCAGCTTGTATTATTTTGTCAATGAGTTCAGGAGTAATTTTTTTATTGCGTGAATGTAATGTTATAAGAAAAGTGCATATGGTAGACCACGTTTCTAAACTTCACTAGACTTAAGCTGACATTTCCCCCACAAATAAAGGGAAAATTTGATTTACTTCTATTATGTTTCAACTAAATTATTTCTTAAGTGCTGCCCACACTGCCCCCGCATGATTTGTAGAGACATCTAAATAGCTCTCTACGCAAAACCTAGCCCCACATCTACTTAGCTAAGCACACACTTTGTAATTTAATGAAAAATCTTACTCTTTACATTATATATCTGCCAAGATTATTCAATGATAAATAAACCCGGTATTTTTTCAGTATAATTCATACTGCCCCCTTCCTTACTATTACAATGCTTAGAAGCTTTTCAAAAAATTTTTTTTTATATGAAACCTTGCCTCTTATCTGCTTAGATTAACATACTATTAAAACTTAGTAAAAACCTATACTCCCTTCATTATAAATCAGACCATATTATTCACTGATTTTTTAACCCGATACATTTCTGGTGTTTTTTATAAAAACAATTAATTACGTTTTTTAATATTAAATATAGCGTAAATTTTTCCGAAGGGTGTACAAAATATTTATAAATAATCTTACTAATAAATAAAGCAAAGTCGCTAAAACCGTTGTAATCGCTAACCGCAAAAACTACTCAACCGAGCTGGCTAAAATTTTGTATACTGATTATTGACACTTCCTAGATGGTTTTTACAGTTTTTGTCTTAAAAAAATTAATAAAAATAGCATCAAAGAATCTCAAAGTTTTGCAAAATTACGCTGGCTTTTCACGTTAGTTCAGTAAGATTCGCTAGATGGCAGACACGTAAAATCGAAACTACCTGCAATAGAATTAAATAAGTGTGGTAATAATAGGCCCGAGCATCTCAGCGATTTCCGTAGTCATTCACTGGCAGTATATCATAAATAGAGTTGTTAGTTGTGAAGCTAAGTATCCCGGCTACCGACGACACTCTTCTGCAATGGGATAAAACCGACGTCTAATTGCACCCTGAACCCCCAGGATTCACGGGAGCCACCAATTAAAGGGCTCTTATAAGTATTTACGTTCACTAATTAACCATCAATCTCATCGGTTTTTTTAAGAGCTACCTAAGTTTAAACTACCTTACCAACACATTTTTAACAACGTTTTCAGAAACGATTAGTCGACTAAAGGACTATATACAGCTGGCCACTTTTAAACCAAATCAGTCATTTACTGGCAGACGTCACGAGCGAAATTGTTCGTCGCAAGGCTGTGAACCGCGACCCTATACTACACTCTCGACTCCAAGCATTTAACCAGGAATCACAATCATCTTCAAGGTCTGCGCTAGGAGAATCTAACAGCTATGAAGGAAAAAAAACTTGAGCAAACGGGACAGTCTTTAACAAGCAAGCATCACGAACCAATTTTTCCATCTTAGATCACCAAAACAACTGAGTCAGCAAAAAAAAGAAGGTGCTTTAGACACCAACGTCTTCGGCGTAATACCAGGAGCCGTTGAAAAAGAGCTCTACAACTAACCCTAAAGCTTCAAACATTGTAGTCTTCCTCCTGATAAGTGTGGTGCTACAATGACAGACCAGAGAAGATCACCCTGAGGTATAGAGAAAATCACGTTTGCTGGAAACTTCAGTCGAGCAAGAGTTTACTTAAGAAGCTCACCGGTCCTTTTTAGGGCCATCGGACTTCAAATTACCTGGCCAACTAATATTCTAGAACTCACCAAAGTTTACAAAAAACAGCCTATAGTGCTTACAAAATTCTTGACTGTGCCAAAAGTCGCAAGAGGGTGAATTGGAAGGAAAACTTCAAATTTATCTAATGAATAAAATTTTAAGCGTCAAGAAACTGACGTAGAACATTTATAGATATCAAAATAGCAGCGGCACAATCGACAACTAAAGAATCCAGTGCGTGAGAGATCAGCTTTTTATTGTACCCTTACAGTAACCTCTTAAATTTTTTAGATTTTTAAATAAGTAGAAAATGTATTTGTATTTTTGTGGCGATAAAAAATGTAGAGATCAAGCTCCAGAACTTTGTTGCTCTAATAATAAAGTTGTGAGATAAGAGAAAAAAAAATTTTATTAAATATAGATTTTTTGTGAGTTTTATATCCGTACAGCTTTAAAAAATAGCCCTTTTCTTAGATTATAGGGGTGAAACTGCAAAGCAACGGCCCTTCAGGGCCAACGATTATTTTATGGCATAAGGAACGCACGGTACTTTTCAGCAGAATTATATTTTTTTCACTTTTTACAGCTTATTATTTGACCAAACAAACTGTATTGATTCCGAACAAATATGTTCTTAATAAGAAGATTTTTGTTTTGGGAAGTTTCAGGAATAGATGTAAAATTATTAACGAAAAAAGTTTCACATTACATGTCAACCCACTACGGCGTTCCATTTAGTGAGTCTTGGGCAAAGCCGAGACTGGGGTCCGCTAGTAATGTATAAGTATAAAGTTGTCGGAATACATAATGAAAATTAATATTGAAAGTAAATTAATCCAAACAGTATATGGCCAAAATCGTTTTTATCGTTTAATGCTGCAGCTTTTAAATGTTTTTCGGCGGGCTGGCAAGCGTAATTTCTGATCAGGTTGAACTAGTCAGAACAGACAAATTTACGTGCCATATTTTTTTCCATGTTATCTTTTAAAAGGCTTACCTCTCAGCTGTATGATTTAAATATAATAAGGATAAGTCATTATTTTTATGATTTTCTCGAAAGTATCTTGTTATCTTTTATCCATGTCTTAAACTTTACTTACAATGTAAAAATCAAATGGTATACGAAAAACCCTTATTACATAAAGAACCAATTTAATGATGTGAAATTAAAGTTAATTTTCAATCTATTGATAATCAAAACGTTTAATTTGTATACATTTGTAAATATGGTATTGTCACTGACCTTGATAAGTATGTATTTTTTTCTTTTTGGTATTCATTTTCCTGTTTATTGATCATAAAATTAAAAATTTCTTTTCAAACTGCATTTGCGATTCCTCGATTATTTTTACATTCAATCCATAAAATAATTCCATCTTCATTTTTGCATTGAAATTATGCCTCATACAATTTACCATAAGAGAAAAAAGGTGTATTTCAGTAGAAGCTTACATCGTGGAAACTGTAACGTTGAGATTTTTAGTAATCGTTGAAAATGCTAAAACTGAAAGAAACTGCTTTCTGTATAAATTAAACTGTATCAATGACGATGTGTTTTCTATATTTTGAGCTATTTTTGGAATAAAAAAACTCTTTATCGAATTATTTCTTTTGTTCTGAATTCTGCTTAAGTATTATATTTTAATAATTTTGTACTTTACACCTTGTACCATCGCATAAACCATCAGCTATACTTGAATTTCTTATTAACATAACTATTGCTTTAATTATTAAATTTAGTTCATGAGGGAAAAGGCCTCAACAAACATCGTTTAGCAGGGTTGTCGCAGCATTATTTTTATGGGTATATAATATTTCATACATATATATGGGACAAAACGCGTCACTTTTACCCAAAAACTAAGGGCGCGTTTGAAGTCTTGCAAGGGTTCCAAATTTTCGGTAAAAAATGCATTTTAAAGTACTACGTGACAAAAGTAATTATTTAATATGGCGGCTGCGTATGGCGCAATATTTTCAAAGAAATGTAAAACAATCAATTTTTTTTCAAATAACACTGCATAAAGTCCTTCTATCTAAACATTGAAGACACCTTTTGAATTCGTGCTACGGCTTGAAATCTCCAGTAGAACATGTACTTCCATTTACTAAGCAACAAAAAGTGTTTATTTAATATGGTGGCGGTGTATGGTGCCATATTGTCAAGGAAATTTGAAATATCAAATTTTTTTTTTAAACGTTGCTATTTCTAGCATTTAATGGCAGAAGTCTATCTAGTTTTTGCATTTTATATTAAAAATAGATATTTTAAAACTGGTAAGCTCACATGCGTTCATAACCTCACTTATTTTGAAACTATCGCCATTAAATGCTAAAAGTAACAACTTTGAAAAAAAATTTGATATTTTGAGTTTCTTTAACGAGGCTGTCTCGTGACAGTTTCTGATCCAAGACCAGATGAATTTAATAGTTAAAAATCTACGGAATCCAATGATATAATTATTTATATCGCTTACCCTGTGAAATTTCGAGATATTATTAATTTAATGTAGCGCTTTCTAACACGTATTCTTTTGGTGGAGTTCTCACACGCAATGAAAACAGCTGCAAAACTCAAATAAATCAACAGTTTCCGTAATAAGAGCGCACACGTTTTGTAGAAAAAAATCTCCTCTTTCAAATGACGCCTAGCAAAATAAGTGTTACCCTGGAAAATTTCCAGATATTCTATTAAAAATTGATCAAGTCATTGTATTTGTACAAGTTAGTCTGTGTTCCCTTGTACCAGTGATGCCAACTATACCTCAGTTTGCGAGCAAATTCGAGACCTACGACGAGGGTTGGCATTTCTGCACGAGGGAGCCTCCTTAACAATATATCACCATACACAGTCGCCACATTGGATAACCATTTTTTGCTACTCAGTATTTGAAAGTGTATGTTTTACTAAAGATTTGAAGCTGTCACATGACTTTAAAGGTGTCTTTGGTTTTGTACAAAGGGGCTTTATATAGTGATATTTGAAAAAAAAATTGATACTTTACGTTTCTTCGACAATAACGCCATACACAGCTGCCATATTACATAATTACTTTCTGCCACTCAGCACTTTGAAGTGCATGTTTTACCGAAAATTGTAAGCCCCTGAACGACTTCAAACGTGCCTTTGATTTCTGGAGCTGGGGGTGGACAAAGTAAAGCGTTTTGTTCTATGTATGAATTATCCGTTAACACGCTACGTTTGAGCTTTTGCAACCCATGAGTATTTATATGTGTCCATATACACATGCAAAAAAAAGAAAAGGAGGTTGCTTTAAAACATTGCATTTTAATAAAGTTGGGAATAATAAAAAATAGTGTTCAAAGTATAAAAATATACTTTGAAAAAGAAATTCATTGTCTATTATGTGTCATGATCATAACGACTAAGGACAGACCGCTTATGATAAAAGCTAGGGCATGAATAACTGTATCGCTTGGCCCTGCGCTTATCATTCTTGGTTGTCATTTACATGTGTAAGTGCGTTCGGACAAGGTTGTACCAATTTACTAACATTATATGATGCCTTCTAAAATTTTTAGTCCTGTACTTTTGTAATTTTACTTAATTTTACCATTAACTTTCTTAAACATTATTTCAATTTTATTTCACATTCTTATACTTGTATTGAATTTTATCTTTAATTAAACTCTTACTTGACACATCAGCTATATTATTTTGTTCAATGAATTTTTCTTATATTTTTAATTTTATCTTGATAATTTTAATTATGGTAATATAGAACTAGTTCATTAATTTCTACTCTAAAAATTTCATTCAACGAATTATTTAAAACAATACTTTAGTAACAGCTTTTGACAGCTCTGTACACTCCAAAAATGTTAGTTATTATGTAAAATTTTTTTTGTTCATGAGTTTTCCGAAAATTTGCATTATTGCATTTGAATTATTGTACATTTTTATTACATATTCTGTTGCTGATTTTCTGTTAATATTATGACCGGCACAGACTGAATCCACCATAGAGTTTGAAACTTCACTGTTATCATAGTAATTATAAATTAATTTTATACCTTTTATCTTGATTAAATATTTTAATACTCTCATTGCATACTGATAGTGAGTTGTATTATAGCAAATCTGAAATTTACATAGATAACGCACTCTGAATGTTGTATCTGGTCTCTGGCTGGCTCTTAAACATAGCAATTCTCCAATTAAATTACATTATTTTAATTTTTCATTGCAACTATTAGATTTCTCAGTTATTAAGTTTGTTTTCATAGGAGTATCTTATAATCTGATATTTTCTACATTACATTTTATCGATAGCGACTCTACATACATTTGTTGACTCAAATTCATCAAGTGCTTTTTTTTGTAATTAATTTTAATTCCAATACAATTAATAACGTTACCCATATCTTTCATTACGAATTTCTTTTATAAGTTTCGCTATTATTTCTTTTGATTCTATTCAAATTGTTACTGCATGTTAATAAGTCATCAACAAAAATTAAAATAAACACTAGACTTGGATTATTATTTTGGCTGATTAATGTATACTTCTGATTTCATTTGGCCATTAAAAAACGCTTTTTCTGCATTTATTTGATACATAAATTATTTTAACATTAATAAGGTAGCAATATTTTTAATGTTTGAATTTTAATAGTATACATCTTTAATGGGCTCAGTTAAAAACTTCTTAATACTTGTCTAGCCTCAAATAAATTTTTATTAGTCCTTGTTAATAGCCATTTTACATCTTATTTTTTTTTATCTTCTAGCTTTTTAACCATACCCCACCTTTTATTTTTGGTAAAATTTTTTATTTTAACATTCATAGCTTTTTGATCACGATTGCTTTTTTTTAACTTAGTGCTTCCTTAAATATAGTTGGTACATTCGCATGAGTGTAATTAACGTATATCACATGTGTTACTGGATAACAATATTCTTGAATAGAAACTCTTTCCTTTCTGATTTTCTAAAATTTAATTTTTGCGATTCATCATCATTCGAACTATTTTAATTGGCCCAGCTATTTAATCTTATTTGTGTCAAAGTCAACCTTAAGGTGGCTTGAGTGATTTTTATCGGCTGGATTAAAACCTCTGAAATTCTGAAATTATGTAAATGAAATATGCCAAATTCATTTGCGATAGTTAAACACTGGGGTCAACAACTTAATTTTTTTGCAAATCGCTACTGAAAATTCACCAGTTTAACACCTACTCTTATGAACAGTGGTCACAAAATCAACTATATCTTCAGAAATATTTGATTAACCTCAAAAATTTAAAATAGTTCTAGTGTATTTTTTTACAAAGAATCTATTAAATTCTTAAAAATATAGGGTCAACGACTTAACTTAAGAGAAGTTCAGAAAAAAAGTATGAAATATTAATCTTGCTTGCCTTGCAACATCTCCAAATTTTCACAATTATAATTTCTCGGTACTTTTCTGGCAATTTCTTGATCTGGTACTTTGATTTTATCAAAATAACCATATTTATTGAAAAATTTACCGTTGAAAAGGTTTGATTTTTTATGGGCTCTTATAGCACCCTATTCTAGGTACAGTACTAACCGCCCAAGCCACCCTGACCACGTCTTTAGACGTCTTAAAACAAAGTAAGATTTCTCACACGTGCATGATAAAGTTAGAATTACTAGCAGCAGTTTGATTAGCTTAACATATTTGTGTATAAATTGATCAATTTCTGTTTTTTTTTTTTTTTTTTTTTTTCTTTTAATCTTGACAACTTCTTCTACTGACTTAACCTTCAAATTCTTTTCTGTTTCATCTAATCGGCTGCGAGGTTCATCATTATGATTTTTTTGCATGTTGTTTTAAATCATTGGAATTATTTTTATCATAAGCTATCATATCGAAAAAAAAATCAAAGATTCTGAACAGCTTTGATTTAATATAATTAAGCAGGTTCGTACGTAACTCATTTTTATAAACAGTCTTACGCCTTGTGCCATGCTTGATTTTTAGGTATATACTGTCAGGTACTTTGTTGATAAACCACAAAGTTTAAAATTAAACTGAGCAATGACGAAAGACTATTTCAAGTATACGAGTCGTGAATAAAGTGCCAGCTAGTATACATATACGAAAATAAATTTTGTTTTAAACGCGTCAGTTAAGCGAAGTCAAAACATCATATAGCCCAAGCTCATTCTTCCTTACTTTAAATTAACACTAAGATAATTTTGAAAACAACTTTTTATTTTCAAAAAATTCATGTCCATTAATGAAAATGAGCTATTTGCGTGTGGATTTCCCCACCCAAAATGAACATACGTTAAAAGTTTTTCTATTATCTTCACCCACTCTACCACCCCTACCGTCCATAATTTCAGTATAAAAATGGATTAAATTATTTCCATCAGATATATCAATATCTTCACATGTTGCATGATTTATGCTGTTACTAGTTCTTATGTCTTTGTTTAAATGGCTTAAAATTTTATTATTCAGAAAGTAGTTGTATTTGTTGAGAAGAGTGAATATCACGTTTCCTAATAAATCATTAATATTTACACTGAAAATTTCCGAATTAATAGTTCTTTTAAAGCTTTTACAGAATAATAGATTTCTTATTATAATTTGACGAGTTTACTTCTCTAATTTTTTTTCCTATAACAATGAGAAAAAAGCTATTTAATAAAATTTAAATCTATAGATTCACAAATAGTCTTATGATTGGTCATTTTTTCGAAAGTAATACAAATGCGATACAAGTATAAGCCTTAAAATTACGTTGAAAAATAAGATAATGAATTAATGTTTTATGTAGGAAATTTTTTCCTCAACCTCCAGGACTATCAATGATATGAGCATCATTTTAAAATTATGTTTTTGATCATCATTTAACTGTAGATACATTGAACTAAATATGAGTTCATAGAGTGCAATTTTTTAAAAGTAACGATTTTAGTATATTCAGTTGTAATATATAGCAACACCTTGATCTTAAAAAAGCAAAACTCATCATTTCCAACGTTTTAATTGATAGGTAAACTTGAGTAGTGCTTCTCTCCTTATATACCATCCATTAAATAAATAATACTAATTTTTCAAATCCTTACAATGAATATTTCGAAAAAAATTTAAGGTTAAAGTATTGCCAAAGAAGTGCCAAAGTCACGTAACTTATTTGACGTCTTCGAGGCAGATCACTCATATCTAGCCACAACGCCTCCTGTGTTACCCAACAACTGAATTCAGGTACTCACGAACATGCCAGTTGACGTGCCTGAGGCAGCGTAAGTATATATACCTGCAGTGCCCCCTGTGATGCTCAACAACTGAACTTAGATATTTCTGGACACGCTGGTTTATGTCCCCGAGGCTACGTACGCTTATCTATCCGTAATGCCCCCTGTGATACTCAACAACAAAACTTGGTTACTCCTGGATACACCAGTTGAAGTCACCAAAGCGTCATACACATATCTACGCGCAGTGCCCCCTGTGATGCTCAGTAACTAGACTCAGTTACTCTTGGACACGCTAGTTGACGTCCTAAGGTAGTGCACTTATATTTACCTACAGTGCCCCCGTGTTATCCATCTACTAACTCGGACACTGCTAGTCACGCCATCAACGTCCCTAAATGAACGCACTCATATCTACCTACAGCACACTCTGCGTTAGTTAGCTACTACACTCAGACAGTCATGGACACTACAGTTAACGTTTTCAAGGCACAACTCTATTTATTTTTTTTTAATTTAATTTTAATTATAACAACACTGAATAAACTAGTAAGAATTTCTTTTATTGGTTACATTTTTGTTTAAAAAACTATTGATTTTAATTCCTATAAAAATGTAAGCATTTATTATACAATTTTTTAATACTCACTTCTTCTATATTCATTCTAAAATAAAAAAAGGTGATACTAATATTACTCCTACAACTAGTAACTGTTTAATTCTAACTAAAACATTTTGTTGACTTACATTTTTGTAAAATTTTCTAGTATGTCGTGTAAAGAAATCTTTTCTCAAAAAATATGTAGCAGATTTACGGCAAATATTATTAGTATCTGAAATTTGTATTTACCAATAACCCTCATGTGGCGTCGTAAGTGTGTTTCTTTTTTAAGTTTTTTCTGACAAGTAATACAACTAATAATTTTATTTTCCTCATATTTTTTTTAATGGTGCATATAATAACTCGATAACCTAATAAGCTTCCCTTACTATTTCAAAGAAATCTCTCCAGCCACACTTCAGATACATCTCTATATAAGGTAAAATTATGTGGGTTATGATTTCATTTTCAGTTGGCCAACTGTTTACGCCCCCTTCCCATCTCCCCTTACACTTGTCAAGAATTTCACCTCAGCCTCCTCAAAGTTTTTAAATACATTTTTTGAGCAACTCTGTAATATTTTTCCTGTCCCTCTTTTGACAGTTCCCACCACTTCCTTAAAAATTAGTTCATGTATATAATGTTTTAACATACTTCTACACGATTTTTAAGGTAGTGCTATGGCGCACTGATTTGTTTTAGTTTTAATTTTTAAAAAGTGCATTAATTGCTTTTTTTAAATGAATATAACAATTATTCTAAGTTTGAGATCATATTTATGCAAAGATAATTCTTTAAAAATGTTGTTTAGAAATTTAATGGAAATGTATATATTACTATCATATTTATTATCACTTTTGTAAGTAGCATGATCAATGCTGTAAAATTTTTTCATTTCGTGTTTTAAATAGTTTAGAATTTTATTACTTAAAAAGCAAATATATGTGTTATGAGAAGTTAGTGTAACGTCATTTATTAAAAAGTTAATATCTTTACTAAAAATATCGGATCAAACATCAGTTATTTTTGGTTTATTCAGCAGTTGCAGTAATTAAATTTTTTTTTCTCTAGTATTTAATAGTAATTATAAAAAAATTTTGTCACTTGCAGGCTTTTTTTAGGAATTATCTTCAAATTTGAAAACTGTATTTATCTGTAATAAATCATTATTTTCTGTTCCCTCATTAAAATCATTAAAAAAAATTATTTAAATTTTTTTCCATAACTTTTTGCCTTAAATATCTTTAGACATTAGGAACCACGTTAAAAAATCTTTTAATTTGCATGGCAGCATAACGTTATATGCTTCTACGAAAATATTATTCATCGGGAAATCGTGTTCTACTAAACCTAAAGTAAAAGTAGTATCTTTAAGGTACTATGAAAAATTCCGTCGACTGATCTTAACATTTCAAAAGATTCTGCTCTATTATTGCAATTTAACGTTAATTTAAATAAAAAACATTTCAAGTTCTTAGGAAACACTACGTTAAATCGACCGATTGTTTATTTATTTAGAACTCTTTTCCGATTCAATCTAGTTTTTGTTACTCAATTAAAATAGTAGTATTCCAAAATATTATCATAGCAAATTTTGTCCTGCAAAATTTTGGCAAAGATTTCTGAGTTACAGTAGTTAAATCGTTGTAAACGTGGAAGATCGTTTTTACCTGCTTCAAGTCCGTTTAGCAATAAATCAAAGTAACTATGTAAGCGATTACGATTTAAGGTATTTTATTTGATATCACAATAATCTTTTCTTTTTTGCATCATTTAGTGCCAATGTCGTTAGTAAAGAAAGCTATTTATAATTACAAAATTTAAGGTAAAACTTGTTTCATGCGACCTTAATCTCTTAGAAACAATTTTGATAATTCTTTTCACAATAAATTATGTATATTATGACTTTATTTCTGTAGAAAAACAATCGGCGTAATAGCTTGTTTATATTATTTTTTGTTTTTTGTGTATGACATTCTTGTTTGTATCTGTTCCATTTCTTGAATCACTTTTGGTCTTGAAGTATTTTTTTTTTTATTTTATTTTACTGTTTGTGACGCTAAAAATTTTGTGTTTTTCATTAGAAATTGTAATGTTTATATTATCTTGCAAAATTTTTATTCAAGTTATATAAATTTTTGTTCATAATTTCTTCCAGTTTTTCCTTAATTCTGATATAATGATGTTTCAATAAGTCACAATGCTTTCTATTAATATTACAAACATTTTTTTTGTACAGCCATTTCTGAGAACTGTGCCCAATAAACTCGTGAATGCTGTATTACTATGCATATATATGGGGAGAATTTTCTCAACTGCCCCAGCGCCACCGCAGACAGGCCGCGTGAGCGCAAAAGACGCCTTTTTCATCTTGTTGGTTGGGCCTGAGTAAAATGTTTTAAATATTACAAAAGAATCAATCCCCATGCACTTTTTTCTCAGCTTTCTCATGGTGCTATCAGTTTTTACAAAATTTTATTCTATAACCTATAAAAATGCAAATGTTGGTAAAAATGCGTTAAATCTCATGATGTACAATTTTTAGAATTTTTTTGCCCATCTAGATCGAAAGATAAGACAATTTTACTAAAGTATAGTCAATAAAAAAAAAAAGTTTTTTGATATTTTTATGTATTGAACCGATGAATGTATAGGTGCGAGTCACCGTGCGGCACTGGCGGCTGCCACGCGCCCACAGCCACTCCTAACGCTGCCCCACACCGCAAGACACTTTTATTTATTTATTTTTTGATGATATAAATAACAGTTAATAAAAGTAGATGGAAATTTAGTAATTAGCAGACATGTAAGTAACAACATAATATTTTATTATTAAAAATCAAGGAGTAATGAGTTTACATTAATAAAAATAACTAAATTTCCATCTACATTTATTAACTGTTATTTATATCATCAAACAATAGATAAATAAAAGTGTCTTGTGGTATGTGGCAGCGTTAGGAGCGGTGACAGACGCGTAGCAGCTGCCAGTGCCGCGTGGTGACTCGCACCTATACATTCATTGGTCCAATACATAAAAATATTAAAAAATCCCTCTTTTTTATTGACTATACTTTAGTAAAATTGTCTCATCTTTCGTTCTAAATGGTCAAAAAATTTCTAAAAATTGTAGATCATGAGATTTAACGCATTTTTATAGGTTGTGGAGTGAAAATTTGTGAAAACTGATAGCGCCATCAGAAAACTAATATAAAGGGGCATAGGAATCGATGCTTTTATGATTTTTAAGACATTTTTCTCAGGCCCAAATGACGAGATGGAAAAGTCATCTCTTGGGCTCACGTGGCCTGTCTGCGGTGGCGCTGGGGCAGTTGAGGAAATTCTCCCCATATACAAGTGAGAAAATGCCGAGTCTTGAACTCGTGAGCATGCGTTTTCATCTCCCCCGAGCTGCAAGAACCACAGCCTAAACCACTGTGCTATGGTGGCTGGTCATTAGAAATCGTAACGTTTATATTGACGCCCCAGGCGAAGACTATGCCTTTTTCCGTAGTCCAGACGAAAACTATGCCCTTCTGTCTGTTCCAGACAAAAACTATGCCTTTTTAGGATCCCGGACAAAGACTATGCCCTTTTCTGGCGCTCGGACGAAAACTATGCCCTTTCGTATGTTCTAGACGAAAACTATGCCCTTTTGAAGTCTCGGACGAAGACTGTGCCCTTTTTTTATAGTTCGTGTAAAGGCTATTACATTTTTTCTGAGTCCGGACGAAGATATTGACTTTTTCTGGAGCCTGGATAAAGTACAATTCATTTAAGCTCACCTTACATTTGTGTTTGTAATTAGATATATAGTCAAATATAGTTATATAGTGATTGTTGTTTACATTTATATAATATAATTGTAAATAATAATACACCATTATAAAATAATAATACAAACTCACGAATGTTTTTATGAGCATGGTAATTTGCAATTAATGAATATGAAAGACTCTTTTATGTTTTACTTCCAAATTTATTATTTTTTCTACATTTTTGTTGATTATAATAAGTGAGTAATATAATTATTGTAACTGAAAGTTAAAAAATTAAATTAATTTGTGCAATTCGTGATATAATAAAATATAATATTCGTAAGAAAATTGAAAAAAAAGTAAACTTTTTTTTATGAATTAATGTTTGTAAGACATGCATATTTGAATTACAAAGTATTTTTTAACACATGAATAAATTCGCAAATTTGAACTAATTACAGTTATTGTTACATAAAATTTACGGAATCTCTTTAAAAAAAGCCACAAAACCCCTTTTTTCAAACACTTATCAAAACTCCAAATACTTAAGCCGTTAGACCTGCTAAGAATAATGATAACATGTTGTTTTTTTACAAAGGTATCTGTAGATTCACGTACATGTGAATCTCGATGTGAAGATAAAACTTGCATCGATACAAATATATACACAAATATCGAGAAATCTGAAAATGTTAAATCGTTTTCAGAAGCTTCGTATTCGTAACTTTCTTTCAGCATACTAGTAGCTAGTAGAGGGGTTAGTAAATAATATTGGGGTATTTTTTAATTTAGTTTTCGTTTGGACGCGAGATAAAGACGTATTTTTAGCCCAGACTCAGAAAAATGGCATAGTTCTCGACCAGACTAGGCAAAAAGAGCATAGTCTTTGTCGGGGACCAAAAAAGGGCATAGTCTTCGTCCGAGCGTAAAAAATGGGCATAGTTTTCGTCCGGGCTTGAGAAAAGGGCATAGTCTTCGCCCGGACTCGAAAAAAACGGGCATAGTCTTCGTCGGGGACCAAAAAAGGGGATAGTTTTCGTCCGAATTAGAAAAAAAGGCATAGTCTTCGCCCGGGATGTCGGAAGGGCATAGTTTTCGTTCAGGGCCAATTAGGGCATAGTCTTCGCCCGGGGCGTCGATATTATCTTGAACTTTATTTTTGTCAAATTATAATAACTTTTGTTCATAATTTAATTTAGTTTTTCCTTAATCTGATATCTTAATATTGTAATAAGTCATGATGCCTGCTCTCACTGTAACCAGAAAAAAGTGCAAAATCTAAATTATTTGAATTATTCCTAATACTAAAAGAGAAATTCAAATTCTTACATTTAATTGCAACAAAAATGTTATAAATGTTAACAAAACTTATTAATTGATCTACTGGCTCAAAAGTTCTATTTATTTTCATAAAAATATTTATATGCAATGTACGTTTCTTTTTAAAGTATGAAATCACGTGACTCATAATTAAGGACTAAAAATAAAGTAGTTATATTAAATCACACAGCTTGTATTTTGAGGAAGAGTATGGGTACTTTCGAGTAAAACCCTTTGCTTCCTACCACAAAGTCTTTGTAAAGATTATAATTTATTAATAGGATAGTTAAAACAACCCTTATATTTGTTCCAGACCTCTTTAGACATTTTACGTGATTCCCTTATTAATTATTTTATCTATAAATGTGTTAACATGTTTCCACACCACCCTTAAGGTAGTGCTATACCACGCTGGGTTTTTTTTTCTGTCAAATTTTCAATACGTTTGATAATTCCATTGTTAAATATGTACAAAAGCATGGCATGATATTTTCATACTTTGTCAAAACACAACGAATAATCCTGTACACATAAGCCATGGACTCCGCTGGTAGCCCTATTTAACACGAAAAGGTATAAATCATCGGTGCTTCTTTATGAAAACATGTTACAGATTTCATAAAAGCTTACCATTTTGTCTTTAACCTAGATAATGCGAAACGTTCAAAAGAAAAAAAATGTATGTGCGACAAAAACTTAATATTATTTAAGAACTTGATGCACATATTATATTTAAACTTATGTATTCATGTTTTGATTTATTATTTTAATATAATGAATTCAAATTTTCAAACACAGGTCTTTATACTTGAGTAAATGCGAAAAAAAGTAAGGGCTATAGGTAGTGATTAGCGGATCCAGTAATAGACAGGGATCGCCGGCCTTACTGGCGAGAAGTGGTCCCTGAAAATATGGGGCTTCACCGGTGATGATAATTAGCCTTGATGTGATGCTTAGGCAGAGAGCGCTGGCTTAACTGGAGAGACGTGGACGTCCTGGACTACGGAGTCTTCTCCAGAAAAAAGGCTACTCAGTGGCGAGTGGACCAGATACACCATTAGTGCAGAGAGTGCCAGCTTAACTGGCACAGTGTTTCACCGGAGATACCTCACCGTCCCTATGGTATGACACACGTGCAGTATCAGGGATTGGTAAATGGGTGCGATAATACACTCCCACACATAGGTGGTGAGAGTATAAGGACCCTCTTTCCTTTCCTGTGAATAAGGACAGTTAGGAACGGGGACCCATCAGCCAGAAACAGTAAGAAAAAAGCGTGCACTTTAAGTAGGAGGGGGGGGGGTACATAGTAGCAGTAGTGACACAGAGAGAGAGGGAGGAAAGCCAGCTAGTACAGGAACCCATCAGCCAGAAAGTGTAAGGAAATAGCGTGCACTGCCATTTTCGCTGGCTAAGAGAAAAAAAAGGCGTAATTAAAGAGAATTTGATTACGAACATAATGCAAAAAGAATTTTTGCCAACCGATGTTATTTAAATAAATAGGACTACTTTTTTAGTCGACATGCATACACCTGACTCTCACACCCATCTAAGCTCAGGCGCCACAATAACATAACCAGTTGAAAGTTGGTGGCAAATTAGAATACTAAACCAAATAAAATAAATAGAGAGAGCAAGCGTGTGCGCGCATATCAAGTGTCGTGTTTTGCATATTTCTGCTGCCGTGTCGTAGTGTGTTACTGTGTGCAGTGTCCACGTACACAATGTATTTATGCACGTGTGTGTATGTGTGTGTAACTCATGTGTATAGAAAACTAGCGGCCCCCCGTCTCAGCTTCGCCCGAGACTTACTAAATGGAACACCGTAGTGTGTTGACATGTAATGTGTAACGTTTTCAGTTAAAAATTTTACATTTATTCTTGACACTTCTCAGAATAAAAATCTTCTTATTAAAAACATATTTGTTCGCAACCCATACAGTTTATTTGGTCAAATAATAATCTGTAAAAATAAAAAAAAAATATAATTATGCTGAAAAGTACCGTGTGTTCCTTATGACATAAAATAATCGTTCGCCATAAGGAGCCATTGATTTGCAGTTTCTTCCGTATAATTTACGAAAAGGGCTATTTTTTAAAGCTGTTAAGATTTTAAACTCCCAAAAAATATATTTAAAAAAAAATTTTTTTTCTCTTATCTCACAACTTTTTTACCAAAGAAACAAAGCCCTGGAGCTTAATCTCTACATTTTTATTGCCACAACAATAAAAGTATATTTTCTACTTATTTAAAAATCTGAATTTAGATCCTTAAAGATTTAAAAGATTACTGTGAGGGTAAAATGAAAAGCTGATCTCTCACGTAATGGATTCTTTATTTGTTGATTTTGACGCGGTTGTTCCAATCTCGATAAATTTTCTGCGTCAGTTTCTTGACGCCTAAAATTGTATTCATTAGATACATTTGAAGTTTTCTTTCCAATTCACCCTCTTGCGACTTTTGGCATGCTTAAGACTTTTGTGACCCCTAAAGGCTATTTTTTGTCAACTTTTTTAAGTTCTAATATATTTAATGGCAAGGTAGTTGGACGTCCGATTGCCCTAAAAAAGACCGGTGAGCTTCTTAAGTAAACTCTTTTTTGACTAAAGTTTACAGCAATTGTGACTGCCTGGAGACCTCAGGGTGATCTTCTCTGGCCTGCTGTTGAAGACCCAGACTGATTGAGAGAAAAATTACAAAGTCCGGAGCTTTGGGGCTAGTTGTAGTGCTCTTTCCCTACGTCTCCTGGTATAACGTCGAAGTTGTTGGTGTCTAAAGCACCTTTTTTTTTGCAGACTCAGTTGTTTTGATGATCTAAGGTGGAGAGGTTAGTAGAGATTGGTTCGTGATGGTTGCCCGTTGGAGACTCCTGTTGGCTCAAGTTTTTTTTTCCTTCATAGCTGTTAGGTTTGCCCAGCGCAGACCTTGGAGAGAATCGGTGATTCCTGGTTGAATGCTTAGAGTCGAGAGGGTAATATAGGGCCGTCGGTCACTAGGGTTCCCAGCTTTCTGACGAACATTTCTGTTCGTGACGTCTTCCAGTGAATGACTGACTTGGTTTAATAGTGGCTGGCTTTACATAGTCTTTTAGTCGACGAATAATGTTTCCAGAAATGGTAGTAAAAATTTATTTGTTGGCAAGGTAGTTTAAACTTAGGTGGCCCTTAAAAGAACTGATGAGATTGAAGGTTAAGTAATGAACATAAATGCTTATATTGGCCCTGAAAAAGGCCAGTGGTAAAATTTATAGTTATTCCTTATTATTATTCTTGATGATGGAGAGCCAGCTGTTGATAGCTTGACTCTTACCCTCGAAGTCTGTGTACGGAGACCGTACATGAGGGAAATACGCCGCTGACCAAAATATATGTCGTCTTCAGGTCGTTTAACGGATAACCAACCGCTCATCGTTAGTCGGAAAAGTGGGTGGAGAATACCTTCTCTGTAGGTATATCATTAAAGTGACCACTAAGAAGTTGGCCGTTGTGGCTGCCCGTACTCTTCAGGGCTGTCTTACCTGGCTTACACTTGTAGTAAAAAATTCTCTGACGGCACTAGGCCAGATTGTGATACGGCCACATAACTCTGAAGTGTTGGAGCAGGATTTTCTCTGGATAGACACGTCTCCTGGTATTACGCTGGAGACGTCATTGGTTAGAATAAATTTTTCATTGGTGGCACTCGTCAATCCTGGAGGTTTAGGGTGAAAGTAGACCTAGATCACTTGCTCATTGGAGAAGAGCGTCATCCCATTGAAGATGCAGCTCGATGAACTACCAGTAAACGATTGCAGACATTCCCGCGACGCTCCGGCCTATTATAACCACACTTATATAATTCTGTTGCAGGTAGCTTCGATTTTATGTCGACGCCACCTAACGGATCCTACTGAACTAAAGTGAAAATCTGGCGTATTTTTGCAAAACTTTGAGCTTATTTATTGGTATTGTTATTAAATTTTTCAAGATAAAAACCATAAAGAAATGAACTAGGAAGTGTCAAGAATCGGTATGTAAAATTTCAGCTAAAGCGGTTACCGATTACAACGGTTTCAGCGACTTTGCCTTATATATTAGTAAAATAGTGGTTTAAATAAATACTGTATACACTAGTTTATATTACTTTTTCAATGTAGTACATTAACAAACAACTTTGGCATGTATGGCAGATCTGTACAGATAGCTAGTATCGATTAAATGGGTTTTTAAAATGTTGTGTAACCTCTAAATATCATACAGTACGCCATTCCTTTAAAAGAAAGCAAGATAGAGCAAAAATAACAAGTTTTACAGGTATTCTCAATTTCAAAAACCATCGTGGCCCACAATAAGAGAGGTGTTGAGTTATGTTAAGACATAACCTTAAATTTGAGTATTTTTAATATTTCTTTATAAAATCAAGGGGAAAACATTAAAAAAATTATAGCGTATTTGCAAAATTATTACAAATATGTAGAATATTTTTTTATTTTTTGCCCCATAATAACCTTCAAAATTATTTTAAAAAGTTCCCGAGCTTTTCATACATGACAACTGTACAAGGAAGGCATAAATATAAGGCCGTAACCCGCAGAAAAATACTTATTAAACTTATATGTATTTACGAACCTTGTATTTTACAGTAAACATGTGATTTCTACATACACATAAGAACTTCTTTCTTACCGGGGGACTCCGAGTCCCGCACGCTGATTTTTATTTAAATGAACTGTGCGAAAATACTGCGTATAATTTTATACTTTTCTGTTTTTCTCAAATATAATGCAATATTTTTCAAAGTTCGACCTTGAACTTTATTTAAAGTCATGAAAAACGCCAAAACAAAAAAAAATGTTCATAGTGGAATGAATAACTATATAGATTAACTGATTTCTAAGGAAGTGGTGGAAACTGTCATAAGAGGGACAGGCCAAATATTACAGCGTCGCTCAAACAATGTATTAAAAAATTTTTGATGAAGCTGGTGTGAAATTCTTGAAAAGTGCAAGGGAAGGTGAGGGTGAGGGATGCAAGCAGTAGTTTAACTGAAAATGAAATCATAACCCACACAATTTCACCTCATTTAGAGATGCATCTAAAAAGTGGCTGGAGAGATTTCTTTAATTTAGTAAGAGAAGCTTATTGGGTAATCGGGCTGAAGGGTAATATACTAGTGAGGAGGGTGGTGGGGGCCTAGGCAAAAATTTAACAGAATATAAATAGGGTGAAATCCGATAATATTTTACATTTTTAAGATGGTAGCTGCACAAAGGACAGGTTAAGGGAAGGGGTTCTTTTAAATGAAGTTGATGAGCTGAATAGGTCGGAGTGGGTCTTAACTAAAATTTAACCCAATAAAATAAGGTAAAAACCAATGATATTTCACCTTGTGTTAAAAGAGAGCTGAATCAAGTAGCGGAGGGTTGTGTAGGATGACCCTTCAAAATATTTATATAATACAGGAAGATGTATACGTAATCTCATATTACGTAACTTAAGCATGAAAATTGTGTCGAAATTCTTCCTTCATTCACCTCTTGTCGTCACTCTATATTTGAAAATGAGAATGAGCCCCTTGCAGTTGTATAAAATTATACATAATTTCCTTATACAATAGCTTAATAAAAAGGATTTAAAAGAGCCTTTTCACGACCCTTTCTACATTTTTAAATGTACACGCTCCAGTTCTATTTAGTCCTTTCACCCAATCAAGTGTTATTATAGCATAAATAATATTACAAAAAAACCAATCATTTATGCAAGTATAATCATACTTTTGAAAGAAGATAGCTGGGAACCAAAAAACTTATCATGTCAACTTGTGTATCATCAATGCAAATGATTTTTAAAAAATGTAACTGGTTTAAATAATTGTTAATGGTACAATATTCAACGTATTATGAAGTTAATTTATATTTTAAAACTTAGAAGGATCCACACAAAAAAAAATTTATCTGTACAAACATTAACATTCTTATATTATATAGTTATTTGAGTCTTTTACAACTAACACAAAATAAAAAGAAATTTAGTCGGTCTCTCTCGCATTTTGACTTAAAATTTTTTTCCAAAACACTCCACTATACACAGCTGCCTGTATCTTCTCACATAATTTTTTGAGTGGTGTCTTATAGCTGGTTTAATACAGCAATGTTTCGCTGACCATTTATGTCATCCTCATCAGGTTTTCTTTTATTATTATGTTTCTTTGTTTTAGTTATTTGTTTCTTCCAAGCATGATAATTCTTAGCAAAGCTACAATCATTTTTATTTTAATCGTTGTCTACATATAAAACGAATCCTACGGGGTTTTTAGATGATGCATCTGCATTAGTATTAAATTACTTGGGTTTATACTGAAAAGTATTTTCATAATAGGATACTTGTATATCCCAAGTGGAATTAATCCTATTCGATAAGTAAGTAATAATAATTCAAAAAATCGAGTTCAAGACAATTAAAAGTAACCGTTTATAAAGTCAAGATTGGAGACAAGTAATAAAACTTATTAGCGTTAAAACTTTTTGATGCTTATTGTTAGACATTATTTTTTTAAGAACTCAAATTTAGGATGGTTACAAATTATTATGTAAGTTCTTTCTGGTTACGACTTTTTACGATGTTTCTAAAATTAAATGTATGATGAAAAAAAAATAATAAACATAATACTAGAAATGATAATTAATAATAACCGATAATAACATCTATCAAATTTTATTATAGTCTCAAATTTGGATTTTATAAATTCTTATTATTAGTTATTATTTTTTTCCTGTTACTTATTCACTTAAATGATTTCCACTAGAGATCTAATTCATTAAGCGTTGTGAAAGATCTTTTTTGAATGCATTCTGTCTAGTGGGCGTCGAACAGCTATGAGGATAAATTTGTTTTAGAGTAAGGAAAAACGAAAATGATATATTGCGTATAAAACTGACAGGAATTTTTTTAGCCATGGAATAATTTATTCTAGCTATATTGAAAGTTCTGAAAAGGTAAACCACAGAATACAAAAGCTTCATAGAGACTATTACAAATTTACTAATCTGACCAACGCTGTAGACCATAAAAAAAATTCCATGAATAAATTTCCAGTAATCAGAAACAATTTTTTTCAGTCGATTTTCAAGCAAACTCTTTATTAAAACTACATTCTTGATAAAAGATGAAAAATACTAAAAAATTGCTCATTCTAATAGATGTGACAATAAAGTGCGGCTTACTTTTTTTTGTTAAATGACGGACTGGCTTAGCTGTTAAATTATGTGCGTCCTCAAGTATTTTAGTAAATAAGTCCCACAGTAGAATTCATAGCATATCTAGTGAAAAATAAATAAAACAGGCTTTTTTAATGCAGATCGTCAAGAGATAAGGGGTCCGTTCCAGTACAAGTGCATTAGTCAATTTTAAGATGTTTTTTTTTGTTAACCGAAAAAAGCAGGCACATTTACTTGATAAATATATACTTACATTTTAAGACTAAAATACAAATAAAAAAAAAACAAGAAAATTGTTAACATAAGCAAAAAACTTTTTTAACCGTATTATTTTATTTTTAATTCAAAACAAATTGTTGAGATTTTTATTTATGTTTCTTCTAACATAAAGTGCTTATTTTAATGGTACGTTTATTATGCAGAAATTAAAAATTGGTTTCTCATTTTGTTGAAATTGTTTAAAAGATCTCAAAAATTGTGTAAGATTCACAACGCTTACTATTTTAAGCTATTTCTCACCATAGTTATTAATGACCTTAGAGTTGAATTCATGATTACTCATGAATTTGAATGCTGTATTTTACATACTTATTTTTTGTTTTGATAAACTGAGTTCTATTGTATCTACTCTTGATATGATAAACTCTTAACAAAAAGTTTAACAAATTTAGTAAAATTCAGCGGAATAACTTATAAGGACTAAAAAATCTGAAAAACTGTAATTTATTAATAGTTATCACCTTATCATAGGAAATATAAAGGATGAGAGAACTCAGTAAAAAATTGTCAATAATTATGCGACCTCAATTTATGATTACAAGTTAAGAATCCGTAAATGTATTCGCAAAGTTTCGTAAAAATATGATTAAAAAAAAATTTTCTACCACAAGCGTTTTAACATTTAGATGTTTATTGTACCCTCGATACATAAAAAATATCGTTCGCTATTAGTACGCATTTGAATGGTATACGCACCAATAACGAAAACTGTGTTATTTTAACCAATCTCGTAAATACACGAGCTTTTTATTCTTTAACAAACTGACATTTTTTTTTTTTATAAGCCAATAAATTGTCTGTTCATATTTCCATTAATATCTTTAAAAATTGGTAGTTAACCAATATTTTGTAAGATAATGATTGATTCTAAATTTTAAAAATTTTCTTGCAATAGTTTGCATTGTCAACTCTATCGACTATGGATTCAAAAATCACTCAATAAAGTTCGACAATGTGTACGAAAAAAAGCACAACTAAAATGTTTCAATTTTTTTTAAACGAGAAAATTGGACTAGTGCTTGTTTTCGTATAAACTTTTGGTAACAATGATTAAAAAATTCATGTTTATTCCTTACAATGCAGCTAATCACATCTATAATTTTTTTATTAACATTCAACTTGAAATACATACCTAAACTTCCTCACGCATGATAATTTTTATAAACTCACGGTCCCTCTCTCTCGTTGTTTTTGGACTGGAGATCCGTCTACCGAAGATGAACTCATTATGCACGCATTTTTTATTTAAACGTATGTTAAAGTAAAAAAAAAAAAAAAAAACATTAAGCAATAATTTGAAACAATTATGTGAAACAAATCATATTATTTACGAAACAATCCAAAAGTTAGTACGATTGCCACTTGTTAAAGACACCCCAAAATAATAACCTATAAAAAAATCAGCAATAGGAACACCCCTACTAATGCTTAATTATTATTAAAAAGTTATAGTAGTGTCACAAGTCTTAATTACGTCAATTTTGAAGCTTCTCAACAACATTTTAAATCATTTAAGGCCATCTACTGTTTGTGTAAGTAAAAACAAGAACAACTTCTAAGGTATCTCTTCCATCGTCACTACAATAAAAACTATAAATATGCATATAAAACTTTTTTAATGCTTTCAGAGGTCAGTATTCGTATTAACGTTTAGATTGTTTTTTGTCAAATTAATTTTTTTTTTTACATAAATTATTGCAAAAATTCATTTTTTAAGTATTTTATTATTTCATGTAAAACTTTCTCAATGGGTTACATTAGTTAATTTTCTTATTTTTTTTGAAGTAATGTTTTTAATAAATTCGCCAAATACTTTGTTTTTTAATATTTAATACAAAATTAAACAAAAAAACGCGCGCGTAATGTAACCACATTTAATAAGCCGGTCTCAAGCCCGGAAAAACTACAGAGAGAGCGTACATTTGTAATAAAATAATTTAATTTACTTACCTTTTTATAATAACTTTCTTATAAAAAGTGATTTTATATTCTTTATATTTCCTATGATAAGGTGATAACTATTAATAAATTACAGTTTTACAGATTTTTAAGTCTTTATAAGTTATTCCGCTGAATTTCTCTAAATTTGATTGCCATCGCTCGTTTTTTAATGATTTCATCAGGACAACGCTCCATTGACAAAACAGTTAGGTAAGAGAGTTTTACCACATTTGCAATCATTAATAGAAAATTTTTTTTTAGTAGTTAGTGATGTTGAAGTTATAAAAAACAAGCAAGGGAATAATACGCATGTATGCTTATTCTTAATTATTAAATATTATTAGCCAGAGGTATTAACTCCTTAAATTCTGTATTTTTTGAAAAAAACATTAAATCATTTATGGCAGAAAATGATTATGTCAGTAAAAAAGGAGGAGTCATCAGGTATTTCTTCCATAGTTACTGGAAATAAAGAACTGTAAATCTGCAAAATACATTTTCTAGACTATTTAATTTTTTTTTAAATTAATTTTACTATTACTTTTCTTATAAAAAGTAATTTAAAGAATTGTGTTTCGACTTTAATAAGCAACATTCACAAAAATGATTTATAATGTAAAGTACTTATACTTACTGTTATGAATGTAAAAATAATAATTATTTGTAATCATTGGTTAATAGGTCAATAGTAATTTATGACAAACATGTAAGAAAAAAAAAAAAAAAAAATATGACATCGGCGAGAATCGATAACCTGGCTAGTTAGCCCGTCAGGAACAAAAGGTTTAGTCCACTCGACCATCGACGCTCGTACCTGCAATTTATAAGAACTCGTATTTAAGTTGCAGGAAGTGGGCGGGGCTTAAGTTAAAGTATAGGTATAGAGGGAGCTCGGACTACTTGAGAGAGGAGAGGGTGACTGCGCACTGTGCATGCGGCGAACTCCCGAAAATCTGGGAGCCTTGTATAAATGAATAGTTAACTAGCGCATTGATTGTCTATTTCTAACAATGTATACCAAAAAAAAAATTTTACTTAACGCGATATTTCATTTTTCTCAAAATTGATTGTAAAATCTCCAAAAGGATTAATAACAAAATTTGTAAACTTATATATCACACTTAAACTTGTATTTGGCGTTCTATTATTGCTGATGCGAGTTTTTATCATCACTGCTCCAAAAAACTCGATCGCACTTGCCAGAAAAATGTGATTTGTACTGTTGTATTGTTATTTCCTAATAATGAAATCATAACATGTAACATCATTGTGTAGCCTTTCCCCAAAAAACTCCGTACTTCAGGAGGTCCATTTCTTGCCAGATAAGTAGGCGCTCTCTGCCTAAGCATCGGATCCAGGCTAATTAGCATCCCTAGAGAAGCTTCATATTTCAAGAACCACTTCTCGTCGGTAAGGCCAGCAATCCCTACATGGCACCTAGCATCAGATCCACTAATCCCTACCTACATCCCTAACACTGTTCTGCATTTATCTTGGCCGGAAGACCTTTGGGGCAAAGAAAAAACCTTAGAATTACTCTTAAGGAAGATTCTATAGAAAAATCCGCCCCAAAAACAGCCAGGGTTGCATAGGAACTTTTTCCACTGAATACAGTTTTTAAAAAAATCTGCTCTCACCGGGAATCGAACCCGCGACCACTAGCAGTATCAAGCAAGCCTCCTACTAAGTCAATGCCGCTTCTTAACTTTGAAATCAATTATTACTATTGTTTTTAATTTTTCAACACAAAAAACTATGCGTAAATCATATCTAGCAAGCGTAAAAAATCAGTATATAAGATTCCAGCAAAATCAGTCAAACAGTTTTCGCGGTGAGCGATTACAATGTTTTTGAGACATTGCAGTATAAATGAATGAGACAACCTTGTGTTATGACCAAATTTGTTTAAAGTAAGGTCTTAACCGTTTTGTTTTAGTGTCATTTTTAGGTCTTTTACGATTCAGCTCGGGAGCTTTATTTGTTCTTTTTAGTTTAGTAAAAATATTTATTCAAATAATATAGATAATTTTAATTAATGTATTTCTTTATTAAAACAATTAAAACAATTCATTCTTTCAAACAAAATTTACTCGGGTCACTTTAAGCAGGTTTAGCGTTAATTTTATTACTGATAGATAACTTACAACTATCACTGATTGTTGTTACTGCTGCTTTGAAGTTTCCTATTGCTTCGTGCAGTAATTTCCAGTGGTTCCTTAAACTATACAAATGAGTTCGTGGCCAGTAAGATGTTGCGGTTTCTGCCTTCTCTGCTATTAACGAAACCACTTCCAGTGAGCCTCTTTCATTGTTCCTAGCTCCTTAGCGTAGTCAGATACTATTGATGTTCTCGAAATGCGCCCGAGTTGCCTCAGCCAGCACGTTATGCCTTACGTGTATAAGGTACTTGCGAGTCACGGGAGTCAAGAGTAGACTAAAACCACAGATTAGTAGAGAGATTGCTGACTGCAATGCTACGGCGCGAGTTCACTTTTGGTCACTGTTTCGAGCGCCCCGTCGCGGCCAAGCGGTCGAACCAGGCACACATATTTTTTTTTTTATTTGAGAAGCGTGGAGGGGGTATACCGAGTGTGTGCCTACGGATTCGCGTGGAAATGGGCATGTAGGCACATACTTTGGAGACGCGTGGAAGGGGTATACTGAATATGTGCCTACGGAGAGAGGAGTGGTGCATGGAAATGCCGACTACAGCTATATAACTACATATCCGCGTATATCATAGCGAAAGAAAGCGACGAGTATTTCTCGCTATACACTAACTTCTTAAATAAGGTCTTAGAAACTAAGGGGAAATAGAGAAGAAAAAAAGATTTCACATCTAATATTTATAAAATAAAAAACCTATTCTTTCATTTAACAATTCTCTAAAACATATGAAAGCTTAAGAGAGGCTAGCCATATTATTTTTCGAAAATTATATCATACAAATAAATGTTTCAGACTTTCAAGGCACTTATTTTTTAGTTCTTCTTATACTTTGGATTTTCGTTTAGTACTGCGTATCAAAGTACGTTGAAAAAACATTTAGCTTGGAATATTTTTTGACGTTGATAGTATGGCTATAAGCACCTTAAATATAAATTATTAGTTTTACTTATCATAATCGCTATGAACTGTATGCCAAGCTCCGGAGGGTATCAATGAACATATGTGACTTTAGGTTATATGAGGTCTAAAGTTTGAATAGCTAAGATGGCTAGGGCTTATGCCTTCGACGGCATATTTTGGCGATTTGGGGTTCAATTCTGATTGCCATTAGATTTTTTTTTTTTTTTTAAATATAATTCAGTATTCTATTACAATTTCTTATTGCAACTTTTATTTTAATTTATGAATATTGTCAACACTTTTTTTTCGGGCACGTTAAAAAAATTTTTATTTTTAATACTGTGTCACGTACATAGAATCCTACGCAACAACTGACTATTAAATAATTTATTACGTTAATAGTTATAGCTGGCAAGGCTAATTCATAATTTTAAAGGTAATAATTTAAATGATAGTAACAGTGATAACTAACTAAATACTTGGTAAATCATAAAAATCTTTATGTGCGTATTCGTATGCTTGCATGTGTGTGATCTCAGACTTTTTGACCGATGTCAATGATTCAGGACTCAGAAGGATTACTTTTTCATATCGTTACAATGGCTTGGGAAAAACAATCGTCATAGCTTTTTAAGGTTGTCACACCTCTTGACGATTTCTTGATTTTTTTTAAGCAGGTTGTTGTATTATTCAGGTGAAAAAAATATTCTTATACATATTTTAGTTTTACTTAGGAAAAATTCAAACAATTACATTTTTTTAAATCTCTCCTTACGTTATACACTTTCATTTTGAACAATAAAACAATTTTTTTCTTTCGATTCATGCATTCAAGATTAGTATTTCAATAAGATTGATAGAACAATTCCCTAATTTGTAATTTTAATTAAATTCTTAACAAGATCTTATTTTATACATTACGAAAAAATCACATTTTCTATTTTCTCACACTCCATAAGAGTTTTTTTTATAGGATAATTTTACTTTAATGTGATAAATATTATGATTTCATTGACAGGTCTTACACATCTGAGCTTGTAATTTGTATATGTACATTTTAATACTTACTGTAGCTAAAAAAAATAAATGTAGTTTGGTTTATTCTTAAATATCTTATACGATTGTTTCATTAAAAAAAAATTTAGATTGCAATAAATGACTAAAACTTTTAATTTTCTACTCAACGTAATTTAATATTGTTGAATAAATTTCTACCTGCAGAGAAAATACTGAAACAGTTAACAATAGCAAGGCTCATTCATAATTTTATGATACCAAACAAATGATTTTTAAGGTTATGAATAAAATTTAAATGGTTTCAAACTTCCAAAAAATCATAAACATCCAGTTTACGAGAGAAAATAGCCAAAGGCCCAAAAAATTTACTTTCATTTCAATAATTTCTTCAACAATTATTACCAGTAAATTTCTACTATAGTATTTTTTCAATTAAAAAAAATGGGTGCTTATTATTTTTATGCTGTCAGCACATAGATATTAAAATTGTATCAAATCCTACAATCTAAATTGCACCAGTGGCTTTGATAAATCCATGCAAACTTTACATATTATTGAAATTGATACAACAATTTTTTTATTTGTAATATCAATATAATTTTCGGAATAATTTTATTTTATAGATCCCGAATCGCTTAATTTTTTTTTTTCTTTCCATAAAGTTTTTAGATCTTTTATATTTTTTTTTTATCAAACAATAATTTTATTTTAATAAAATAAATACTATGCTTCCCTCAACAAATTCAGCTAGTCTAACGTTTTAATTTATAAGTACTTTTAAACGCTTATTTGAATATTTTTTCGATTTTTTTTTATTGCTGAGAAAGTAGTAATATGTTTTTCGGTAGCGATTTAAAGCGTGTTAGATAATTGTGTGAATTCTTCCCAAATTTTGCACTGAAAATTTGTTTATAGGTAACGAGCGCGCGGTGGCTCGGTCGGCTAGGTCGTGGATTGGCACGCGGGAGACCGTGGTTCAATTCCCGGCCAGTGCGACTTTTACGGGCAAAGTACCTCTGTGTCTTTCACATGTGCTTTTTCACCACGCAATGCTCCTCGAGGAGGGTTTAGGCGACCTTCTCGCAGCAAATTTGCCTAATTCCCCCTACCCCCCTCCCAGTGATGGGAGGCCTCCCATCCCTCTTCCCTTCCTTCTCCCAAGTGCTAAGTGCCCATTGTAGTGCCCTTATTAAAAAGGAGCCGGACGTAGAGCACTATAATATAAAAAAAAAAAAAAAAGTTTATAGGTAACATTATACCCTCTAATAAAAGAAATTATGTGAAACAATAAGCTTAGATTCTTTTTTTTAATATAGAAATTTGTATAAAAAAATTAAAATTTTCGATTAACAAGTCATTGAAAGCTATTGAGAAATACAGAGTAAAAGTGGAGTGCTTTCTGGCGTATAATCACATAAATGAAGCAATAATTTGTATTGATATAGTAGATCGTACATACTCCGTATCATGTGGTAATACTCTTTTCTATTATTAATAAATGTTGAATTAATTATTCAACAACGTGGCCAGTAAAAGACCTATGTTACATAGAGATTGACCACAGTGTTATTAAGTAATGCTTAATTAATTTATGCATATAAACATACTTACTCCTATTGCTAACTTAAAGCCACATTTGGCATGAAGCCAAAACCACATTTTCTATTTTCTCACACTCTATTAGAATTCTTTTTATAGGATAATTTTACTTTATATGATAAATATTATGATTTTATTGACAGGTTTCACACATCTAAGCTTGTAATTTATATATGTACATTTTAATTCTTACTGTAGCTAAAAAAAATAAATGAAGTTTGGTTTGTTCTCAAATATCGTATACGATTGTTTCATTAAAAAAAAATTAAGATTGCAATAAATGACTTAAACTTTTAATTTCCTACTCAACGGAATTTAATATTGTTAAATAAATTTCTACCTGCAGAGAAAATACTGAAACATTTAACGATAGCTTTTTAGAGTGCCAGAAAACTGAGTGGATTTTTGAAGATTTTGCACTACATATTTGTTTATTTAAAGTAAGGCCCGCTTTTTATTCATAATTTAGGATGTGGTTCAATGTTTTTTTCAAGTCTTAATATTTCTTGAATCGCTGAATAATATCGGTGGGTCAGAGCAAGAAAGTCTTTTCAGAGTAGAAGACATGAAAGAGATTTTTTAAATCAAGAGGAAAAAAAGGATTTCTTTGAGTAATTTTTTTTTCCTTTAACTTAAAGTTGGCAATAGAAGTATGTATGTTTATATGCATAAATTAATTAAGCATTAGTTAATAACACTGTGGTCAATCTCTATGTAACATAGGTCACTTACTGGCCACGTTGTTGAATAATTAATACAACATTTATTAATAATAGAAAAGAGTATTACCACATGATACGGAGTATGTACGATCTACTATATCTATACAAATTATTGCTTCATTTATGTGATTATACGCCAGAAAGCACTCCACTTTTACTCTGTATTTCTCAATAGCTTTCAATGACTTGTTAATCGAAAATTTTAATTTTTTTATACAAATTTCTATATTAAAAAAAAGAATCTAAGCTTATTGTTTCACATAATTTCTTTTATTAGAGGGTATAATGTTACCAATTAACAAATTTTCAGTGCAAAATTTGGGAAGAATTCACACAATTATCTAACACGCTTTAAATCGCTACCGAAAAACATATTACTACTTTCTCAGCAATAAAAAAAAATCGAAAAAATATTCAAATAAGCGTTTAAAAGTACTTATAAATTAAAACGTTAGACTAGCTGAATTTGTTGAGGGAAGCATAGTATTTATTTTATTAAAATAAAATTATTGTTTGATAAAAAAAAAATATAAAAGATCTAAAAACTTTATGGAAAGAAAAAAAAAAATTAAGCGATTCGGGATCTATAAAATAAAATTATTCCGAAAATTATATTGATATTACAAATAAAAAAATTGTTGTATCAATTTCAATAATATGTAAAGTTTGCATGGATTTATCAAAGCCACTGGTGCAATTTAGATTGTAGGATTTGATACAATTTTAATATCTATGTGCTGACAGCATAAAAATAATAAGCACCCATTTTTTTTAATTGAAAAAAATACTATAGTAGAAATTTACTGGTAATAATTGTTGAAGAAATTATTGAAATGAAAGTAAATTTTTTTGGCCTTTGGCTATTTTCTCTTGTAAACTGGATGTTTATAGTTTTGGGAAGTTTGAAACCATTTAAATTTTATTCATAACCTTAAAAATCATTTGTTTGGTATCATAAAATTATGAATGAGCCTTGCTATTGTTAACTGTTTCAGTATTTTCTCTGCAGGTAGAAATTTATTCAACAATATTAAATTACGTTGAGTAGAAAATTAAAAGTTTTAGTCATTTATTGCAATCTAAATTTTTTTTTAATGAAACAATCGTATAAGATATTTAAGAATAAACCAAACTACATTTATTTTTTTTAGCTACAGTAAGTATTAAAATGTACATATACAAATTACAAGCTCAGATGTGTAAGACCTGTCAATGAAATCATAATATTTATCACATTAAAGTAAAATTATCCTATAAAAAAAACTCTTATGGAGTGTGAGAAAATAGAAAATGTGATTTTTTCGTAATGTATAAAATAAGATCTTGTTAAGAATTTAATTAAAATTACAAATTAGGGAATTGTTCTATCAATCTTATTGAAATACTAATCTTGAATGCATGAATCGAAAGAAAAAAATTGTTTTATTGTTCAAAATGAAAGTGTATAACGTAAGGAGAGATTTAAAAAAATGTAATTGTTTGAATTTTTCCTAAGTAAAACTAAAATATGTATAAGAATATTTTTTTCACCTGAATAATACAACAACCTGCTTAAAAAAAATCAAGAAATCGTCAAGAGGTGTGACAACCTTAAAAAGCTATGACGATTGTTTTTCCCAAGCCATTGTAACGATATGAAAAAGTAATCCTTCTGAGTCCTGAATCATTGACATCGGTCAAAAAGTCTGAGATCACACACATGCAAGCATACGAATACGCACATAAAGATTTTTATGATTTACCAAGTATTTAGTTAGTTATCACTGTTACTATCATTTAAATTATTACCTTTAAAATTATGAATTAGCCTTGCCAGCTATAACTATTAACGTAATAAATTATTTAATAGTCAGTTGTTGCGTAGGATTCTATGTACGTGACACAGTATTAAAAATAAAAATTTTTTTAACGTGCCCGAAAAAAAAGTGTTGACAATATTCATAAATTAAAATAAAAGTTGCAATAAGAAATTGTAATAGAATACTGAATTATATTTAAAAAAAAAAAAAAATCTAATGGCAATCAGAATTGAACCCCAAATCGCCAAAATATGCCGTCGAAGGCATAAGCCCTAGCCATCTTAGCTATTCAAACTTTAGACCTCATATAACCTAAAGTCACATATGTTCATTGATACCCTCCGGAGCTTGGCATACAGTTCATAGCGATTATGATAAGTAAAACTAATAATTTATATTTAAGGTGCTTATAGCCATACTATCAACGTCAAAAAATATTCCAAGCTAAATGTTTTTTCAACGTACTTTGATACGCAGTACTAAACGAAAATCCAAAGTATAAGAAGAACTAAAAAATAAGTGCCTTGAAAGTCTGAAACATTTATTTGTATGATATAATTTTCGAAAAATAATATGGCTAGCCTCTCTTAAGCTTTCATATGTTTTAGAGAATTGTTAAATGAAAGAATAGGTTTTTTATTTTATAAATATTAGATGTGAAATCTTTTTTTCTTCTCTATTTCCCCTTAGTTTCTAAGACCTTATTTAAGAAGTTAGTGTATAGCGAGAAATACTCGTCGCTTTCTTTCGCTATGATATACGCGGATATGTAGTTATATAGCTGTAGTCGGCATTTCCATGCACCACTCCTCTCTCCGTAGGCACATATTCAGTATACCCCTTCCACGCGTCTCCAAAGTATGTGCCTACATGCCCATTTCCACGCGAATCCGTAGGCACACACTCGGTATACCCCCTCCACGCTTCTCAAATAAAAAAAAAATATGTGTGCCTGGTTCGACCGCTTGGCCGCGACGGGGCGCTCGAAACAGTGACCAAAAGTGAACTCGCGCCGTAGCATTGCAGTCAGCAATCTCTCTACTAATCTGTGGTTTTAGTCTACTCTTGACTCCCGTGACTCGCAAGTACCTTATACACGTAAGGCACAACGTGCTGGCTGAGGCAACTCGGGCGCATTTCGAGAACATCAATAGTATCTGACTACGCTAAGGAGCTAGGAACAATGAAAGAGGCTCACTGGAAGTGGTTTCGTTAATAGCAGAGAAGGCAGAAACCGCAACATCTTACTGGCCACGAACTCATTTGTATAGTTTAAGGAACCACTGGAAATTACTGCACGAAGCAATAGGAAACTTCAAAGCAGCAGTAACAACAATCAGTGATAGTTGTAAGTTATCTATCAGTAATAAAATTAACGCTAAACCTGCTTAAAGTGACCCGAGTAAATTTTGTTTGAAAGAATGAATTGTTTTAATTGTTTTAATAAAGAAATACATTAATTAAAATTATCTATATTATTTGAATAAATATTTTTACTAAACTAAAAAGAACAAATAAAGCTCCCGAGCTGAATCGTAAAAGACCTAAAAATGACACTAAAACAAAACGGTTAAGACCTTACTTTAAACAAATTTGGTCATAACACAAGGTTGTCTCATTCATTTATACTGCAATGTCTCAAAAACATTGTAATCGCTCACCGCGAAAACTGTTTGACTGATTTTGCTGGAATCTTATATACTGATTTTTTACGCTTGCTAGATATGATTTACGCATAGTTTTTTGTGTTGAAAAATTAAAAACAATAGTAATAATTGATTTCAAAGTTAAGAAGCGGCATTGACTTAGTAGGAGGCTTGCTTGATACTGCTAGTGGTCGCGGGTTCGATTCCCGGTGAGAGCAGATTTTTTTAAAAACTGTATTCAGTGGAAAAAGTTCCTATGCAACCCTGGCTGTTTTTGGGGCGGATTTTTCTATAGAATCTTCCTTAAGAGTAATTCTAAGGTTTTTTCTTTGCCCCAAAGGTCTTCGGGCCAAGATAAATGCAGAACAGTGTTAGGGATGTAGGTAGGGATTAGTGGATCTGATGCTAGGTGCCATGTAGGGATTGCTGGCCTTACCGACGAGAAGTGGTTCTTGAAATATGAAGCTTCTCTAGGGATGCTAATTAGCCTGGATCCGATGCTTAGGCAGAGAGCGCCTACTTATCTGGCAAGAAATGGACCTCCTGAAGTACGGAGTTTTTCGGGGAAAGGCTACATGGTGGCGAGTTGACCTGTTGCACCGTTGGTACAGATAGTGTTAGCTTAACTTGCAAGGTGTTTCACCGAAGATACTACCACTGTGCCTATGGTATGATAGGTATGGTCACAGTCGATTGGTAAACGGGGGTGGCAATACACCCCCCTCACATAGGTGGTGAGTGGGTGGCTCTGGTGGCTAGGCCAATAGGCTGTTCTGGTAACCCGGCCAAAAAAATCAATTATGCTCAAAGTTTTGTAAGTAACCATAGCTTTGCATTTCAGTTAAGTACGTTCCGCTAGGTGGCGTTTATGAAAATTTAAGATCGTAGTTAGAGTCAGTAAATCTGGTAATAATATTCTCTAGCCAAATGTCGATTACCATATTCGTTTACTGGTGGTACATTATAACAGAGCTGTTTGTTGTGCAGCTGAGTATCCCAGCTATCGACTTTACTTTATCAATCTTTAATGGGCAAGCTATCTATGCTGATTTTTACTCTGGATCTTGAAAATGACAAAATGCCACAAAAAAAGTAATTCTGAACACCATCATCTCCAGGTCAACTCCAAGAGACGTCAGGTGAGAGAAAATTCAGCTTTAATGCTTCAAAGCGTTGCGGTTTTCTTTCCAACTTATCTGGGCCGGAGCACTTTATGCTGAAATAGCAGGCTAAATTAAGTGATATCTGGGCCGTTGATAGAACGTTTGCTCTGGTTTGTACCTTTATCGACGTGCAACTGGCTTGACGTTCACTTAACTACTATAAATCTCATCAGTCTGTTTTAGAGAAATTTGAAGTTAAGCCACCCTGCTTTTAAATATATTTTTCGTATCTATTTATTTTTTTAACTAATGATCGTACTGCGGGCCTCCTTTTGCCAAACTTCACTCTGTTTTATCTCAGCCCTACTATATTCTCTTTTATCTTACTGCAGCTTAAAGTTCCGCTCTTTTCTATTATTCTTGCTTACAATGTCCAATTTTATCATGTTTGTCTTCCTATAAACAATTTTTTTTTCTAGTCTTAAAACCTACTAATGATAATCTAAAAAAATCTTAAAGGATCCTCTTTCGTCTCAATTTCTTAACTTTCTACTGTGTAGAACATAACAATTTGTATTAAACAGCTTAAAAGCAAGTTTTGCCTTATAATCTTATACTTGTCCTTTTCTTTTTAGGTCTGTACTTCATTTGTGCGGTATTTTACTTTTTCTTTAGCTCATGTCAATGAATTTTGCCATTCACTATCATGTTAAGCTGTTATCTTAAATCTTCGAATTTTGTTACTTCCTTGATTCCCTCTTTCTTATAAAGCTACTTTTTGCTTGTCATTATAAACTATGTTTCAGATTTTTCTTTTTTTGTGACATTACAACTTTTTCCTTACAAAAATTTGTTAAATTGACTGCATTTATCATACCTATTTTAAACTAGCAAAACTAGATTATTAGAACCAAAAAAATAAGATGCCTAGACCGCTGTTTTAAGAAACAAATGACAGATCTACCTGCTTTTTTTCAAGCCTTGAATAGTTTCTATTTATTATAAATTCTTTAGGACAGCTAAATGTATTTTGTAAGACCCTTCATCATCTTTTAATTACTGAAATCATACGCTGAATGCATACTTAGACATTTTTTCTTAATTATTTATTAACACTTTTATGGACTTTAGTCAGCACTCATAAAATTAAAAACGTTTTTTTATTAAATTGTTACTTCTTTTAAGAACTTACATTTTTAATTTGAAAGCACAATTGCTAAAAATAACAGTTAATACGATCTATTTATAATCAAACGGGTCCATGATTCAGGATAACACGATGGTTAAAAGATCCTAGGTGTGGCGCAGTATAAGTACAGTAGATTTAAAATATGTGAAAAGGATCATATTATGAATGGCAAAAATTTATTGCAATATGCAATTTTCTGCAATAACTTACCTTTTAAATTATAAAAGAATTGTTTGCATTCGTGATTCCAATTATTTATTTTCTGCTTCTTTATCAGTATCGCCATAAATAATCATTTTAAATATTAAAAAAAATTATTATTTTGAACTTTTTTTTTGTTTAAAATAATAGTTAAATGAAAATTAAATACACCATTACATTCTTTAGCATATAGGGCTTAGACGAATCTCTGGTCATCATTTCTTATTGAATTTTCCTTGTAATTTTTTAACAGACTAAGTATTTAAATGCACCTTTTACCCTTATTTAGTGGTTAGTATTGTTTTTCAAATAATTTTTTCATTCTTTTGTTTGGAATAGTTAACGAAGAAATTTGACCCCTTAAACTACAACAACCTAGTTTTTACAATAATTTAATTATCGTCAACTAACTTCTTAGCAAACCTTAGAAATAACTTTATCTGTAAAAATTTCAGGTTTTTTTTAATAGAAGTATACGTAAAACATACTATTACACTAATAAATATAATTATAAATTTATTTAAGTAGTTTATAAAACATAAAAGTACAAAGAATTTGTATTGAAAAGTACACAGATGATTTTTCTAAAAAATTGAAAATGTTTGTAATTACAGGGTATGCCTGAAGCATGGGCAAGATTATTAATGTCTAGTAATATTAGCAAACAAGAACAGAAGAAAAATCCTCAAGCTGTTTTAGATGTCTTAAATTGGTATGACAATAGTAGTAAGGAAGTAAAAGGATCGAAATTCATGACTACAATAAAAACATATGGAGGTAACAAATATTTGCATTTTATTGTATAAACTTCATTGATCTCATCATTTTAATATAACAGCAGCGGTAACATAGAGCTTCGATGGCTTGGTGGTTAGCGTGTTAGCCTCCTAGCTGAAGAAACTCAAGGGGTCGTGAGTTCGAATCCCATCGAAAATTATCGAGATTTTTTTCTTCGGCTTTTCCGATGGTATAAGTAACCAGGATGCCGAAACACCACTTATCCAAATTTTTAAACCGAATAGTAAATTCTTTCTGGAGATGTCAGGACCTCCAGGGGCTTCCTTTTCGAAGGAAAGCCAACGCTCAGCCAACTAACTCATTTAACTCATAGGGTAAAATTATTAGTAGTTTCATAAAGGTCGGTACAGCAAGTTGGATGGTTTATTGGAAAATATCTTTCCAATAAACTTGATAATAGCTTAAGTGTATTTGAGACCATCGCTGTGCACTATAATTAGTACCTAGTAGGATGGATGACTAAATTGTCTAAGGGGAACTTTGCAAGGAGCCTGACGAAAGCCTCGGGTATTTAGAGAAAAAGAGCGCAATTATGAAAAAAAAAAACAAGGAAGGTCGAGATTAGGGTCATAGGATACTAAAAAACTCATTGGGTGTACATGGAACCTTAGAGCTACTACTTTTTTTTTGGCTGGAAGGAAAACTGACTTGATACACACAACAGGAACAACAGTAGAATGAGATTTAGTGGATTTTTTTACTAGACCACGAATACCCACTAACCCCCCCTCCCTCATGTCGCGTGGCTTTAGTTCCACCCTTGAATCGCCTCTGAACTACTTCAGGGTAGAGCCACTAGGGAGGACATGGTATCTTACAGCATTAGCGAGCAATCGTGTGGTATGAATGCTTGAGGTGGGCCCACAAAAACTAGCACCCGTTGTATATAGAAGTAAGCAATGATTGTGACATGCTTCTGAGATACAGTAATTACACTGACAAGAAGCCAACACAGGCATACTAGCGAGTTATTGCGGTCAGCAAGTTTCAGGATCTCTCTTTTGCTGCCGTGGGGGCGCTGGCAGTAGGTGAAGCCGAATGATGAGGCTAAGGTAATGCCTGGTACCACATGTGATATGGCAGCTCTCCTTATAAAAAAATACGTGGTGGGTTAACTCATTTAGGCTTACTATCACTGAGGAGGCTACACGGTGGCACTTTTTTCGGTGCATTGTTTACGCCAGTCCATTCTCGTGGATCCTTTGCTCCAGTCATGGGCTTGTATACCTGTTTTTCGACACTTCCTCAAAACTTTTCACTCAACGCTAAGGCAGCCTTCGCAGGTGGGACTGCGGGAGATTGGTGACTCTTGGCTGGCCCGAGCAAGTAGCACCCTTCTCTGGTAACAAAGAGGGCTGCTGCGCTGGTTTTAGCCCTTTTCAGATCTTTATTCTAGCAAAAAAAGTAGTGCTGGTCTTCACTGGTCAGCATATCACAAAGAAGATACGACAATGAAGAACGTTAATGCAAAACAAAAACCCCAAGTGGTAACCTTTGAGAAGAAATTCGCTGGCAGTTCTAATCCGGTGAAAGTCCAAGTGACTGTTGCAGGCCCCGTAGATTCTGGAGAAGGGGAGGGGCACGCAAGGACGTATCAGGTGGTCAACAAGGTTTATTAAACTTACTGGAAAGAAGCCGTAAGCCAGGAAAATGATTTTAGTGTCTTCAGCAACCAGACGCAAGGCGAGCTCGCCTCCATGGAAAGAAATAGTGCAGAATCAAAGCTGAAACAAAATAAAGAGATCGAGAAGGGTCTTAAAGCCATCAATTAGAAGTATGGTAACTTAGGTAAGGCTAAAGATGGCCTTAAAGCTGTTCTTAAATACCTTGAATTGGCAAATATCACCAGAGAGGTGTTTCTTAGTAATGAAGAAAGGCACTATAGATTTTAAAAGGAGTGCTTTGAATCCTTTTAGTATAGGCAGAAGAGAAGGGGTAATTTTAGACGGTATGGCCAGAGGAAAATCCTAAACACCGCTCTTGAGAAAATAAGACAAAAAACTTAGGAGTCCTTCAGAAAGCTCTAAAAAAAAGGAAAGTAATGCGACTGCGAAAAAAAAAAAAAAATGCGCGATGGCAAACAGAAAGAGGGTGTTGCAAGCAGTAAAAGAAACCATAAGGGAGATTCAAATACGACGAAAAAAGTTTTAGTAATTGTAGGTGAAGGGAAAACCTTCACTAGAGTATTAAAGTCCATAAAAGCAGGTTGAAACCCAGACTGGAGCTATGGTAGAATGTGTTGTAGCCACAAAAATAGAGATGTACTCTGCAAAGCCAAAGGAGTAAAATATATTGCAAATTTCACTCAAAATGTTGAAAAATCAGTGGCTGGCCAAGAAAGAGTAGTAACCACTGCACGAAAAATGACGCTAGGAGTCCGGGATCTGGGCAGTATCGTTAAAGATGAAGTAATAAAGGAGTCATTTTAAAAGGTTATTGGAAGCAGAAATCAAGACTTGAAGGTTAAACTTCCTGCAGCAAACGCTAAGAGTAAAAAATGGCGTTACTTACCCTTCACGAAATAGTTGCTAAAGAGGTTGAACATGCGGGCCTGGTCAAAGTTGGATTCGTCTCCTGCCGTGTTAAGAGAAAGCTTGTTGTAACATGGTGCGTCAAATTTCTAAAGTATGCAGATGTATTCTATGACTGCAAAGAAGAAGACAGAATGAAGCTGAGCTTTAAATGTGGAACTTCAAACAACTGCAAAAAAGACTGCAACAGTACAGTACAACGTTTCTTTTGCTATACAGGAGACACGCAACACAAAGCTGGCAGTGGGCCCAAAATTTAGACAAGCGTTAGACAAAACCATGAAAAAGGCCTAAGTGGCGCAAAAGTGAAGAGGCCAAACTTCTAAAAGAAGTGTGAGCTAATGTGGACCCACGCTATGCTGAGTACTCTTACTTATCTCCCAGGTATCTTTATCCTGAGGTAATGATGACATGATTCCAGTGCAGAACTATAACCACGTGGCATGGAGAAGAGGTGTTAGTCGATTTTAGTGGTCTTATAAAAAAAATCTACTGAATCCCACACTACCGCTGTTCCTATGGTATGCATTAAGGCATACTACTACTACTACTATTACTACTACTACTACTACTACTACTACTACTACTACTACTACTACTACTACTACTACTACTACTACTACTACTACTACTACTTCTACTACTACTACTACTACTACTACTACTACTACTACTACTGCTACTACTACTACTACTACTACTACTACTACTACTACTCCTAGTACTACTACTACTACTTCTCCTAGTACTACTACTACTACTTTTTTTTTTTTTTTTTTTTTGTGGAGGGAGGGGAAGAAATGCATTGAGGCACTCCGCTGCTTCTGATCCTGCTTAGGCCTTATTCCTGGCCTCTTTCAGGGCTCTTCTGAATGAAGGGCAGCTCCCGCTGCCTGCTTCGTGCTTGTTGTCCGTTGTTGGGCAAACGAAGCACCGTGCTGGGCCTGGACACTCTTTCTTTCAGTGGTTTGAGCTTCCACACCGGAAGCACAGCTTGGATCTGTTTTCGTTCTCACAGTTGCCCGAGACGTGTCCATATCCCAGGCATTTGTAACATCTTGTTACTTCGATTCTTCTTCCAATTCGGCAGCTTACAAAGCCAACTCGTAACCTGCCTTCCTTTTCTACTTGTCTGGCAGATGCTTCGTCCACCTTTATTGAAACCAGCCTCTGTCCTCTGGCACTTGGCTTTAAGAGAGCAACTTCTGGCTCCTGACTCTGATGTCCAAAAGTCCTAGCGAAGGCCTCTTTGACCTCATCTTCCTCTACAGTGGCATCCAGGTCTCGGACCTCTAATTTTACTTTTCTGTCGCTCATTTTGACAGTACCCTGTCCGGCTACCGACTTTTCAATTTGCTGTGAGAATGCAGTAGCATTCTCTACACCTTTGGCTTTAATAAGTATGTCTCCTTTTTTTGTAGTGACAACACTTTGGACTGCCACTTTAGCCTTATCGGGGTCAAAGTTCGCCTTCATAGTCTTCAGCACCGTTGCAAAGGTTTGTCCTTCAGCCATCTTCACTACTACTGTTGTTGTGGCGTCCACTCTTTTCTTCTGGCTTGTTTTGTCATTCAGAATTTCTTCTTGTTTGCCACTGCCTGTTTTCTTTTTCTTTGAAGACATAGCCTGCTAGCGTTTCTCAGGGCTGTCCGATGGGCTCCTGTTTCTCTTACTTCGTTCTATTTCCTTTAAGGCAGTGTTCAGGGTTCGTTTCTGTACATGCCGTCGGAAATTATCTCGCCTTTTTTTCCTCCATTGCAGGGATTCAAATGACGATTTCCAAGCGTTGGTATACGAATCTTCTTTAATAAGACAGCCTTAGCACCTCTGCCTCTTGAAGATGCTTAAGCGCCGCTTTGAGCCCATTTTTAACAGCGTTCGCTGTGTTACCGTACTTATCATTAATCAGTTGTAGCATCTCTGTAATGTTATTCGTTGCTGATTGGACTTTATCAGCAACTTGCTGTCGCTTTACTCCGAGCCTAGTGACACTTTCTTCTAAAAAATCAAGCTCTTTCTGGGTCTGGTAGCTAAATACCGACACGTTGCTAACCTCGATGTCGTTAGTGCCTATACTCGACAGGCTTCCTCTTTGTCCTTTGTCTGTAAGGAAAGGCCATGGAACATTTAGCAGTCCCTGTTGGCCATGAGACACGTCTTTGTGCCCCCCCCCCCAGAATCCGTGGGGCCTGCGTCAGTCACCCGGGCTTTCACCGGATCGGAACTGCTGGCGGATTCCCTCAGAGAGGTTACCGCCTGGGGTACTTGTTTTGCATCGACGTTTTTCATATTGGCATCTTTTTTAATATCGTACTGACCCGCGAAGGCCAGTACTAACCTTTTTTTCTATAAATAAGTATTCGGAAAGGGTTAAAACCAGGGCAGCAGCCCTCTCTGTTACCAGAGAAAACCGCTACTTGCTCGGGCTGGCCGGGAGTCGCCACTCTCCCTCAGTCCCACCCACGGAGACTGTTCTGGCGTTGAGTAACAAGTGTAAGAAGGGTGTTCGTGTGTAATGTATGTATTTGTCGGTACACAACGGTCATCCCAGCGAGACAAGCGGCAGGTGTACAGTCCTGAGACCGCGCAGACAACCCAACATAACGGGCTGGCATAAGGCACTAAGGTGTCGTCATATAGCCTCCTCAGTGGTAGTAAGCCTAGATTAGTCGGCTCACCACGTCTTTTTTGTTGATGAGGCGTACAGCCATATCAGATGTGGTTACCCAGACTTACCTGGGCCTCATCGTCCGGCTTTACCCGCCACCAGGCCTCCAACGCAAGCCTGGAAAAGGACCCGCCACACGCAACCCAGAACAATCCGTAAGTGTCCCTGTGTTTGTTTAGTGAGAGTGTGTGATGCATGTATCTGAGAAGAAAGTTTTAACCGTCGCTTACTTCTATACACGACGGGTGCTAGTTTTTGTTGGCCCGCATCAAGCAATGGAGTGCCACCTACGGAAGCAGCAAAAAGCGAAGAACAAGGAGCACAAGCAGAGCCGGCCTATGCATCTACACCAATGGAGACATGGGGCACTAGGCCCCCGTCGACACCGTCGCAGATACACACGCCAACGCCACACACGCCTCCCGATCCACGCCCCCGACCACCACCACGGAGAGCCACCCCAGCTGCCCATCGTCACCTCATCTTTTAAGAGGATGCCCCTATCCGCCACCCGGGGAAACGCCCGGTATGGAGAAACTAGCGAAAACCCCACCCGGGACTACTACTACTACTACTACTACTTCTACTACTACTACTACTACTATTACTACAACTACTATTACTACTTCTGCTACTAGTACTACCACTGCTACTACTGCTACTGCTGCTACTACTGCTACTACTGCTATTTCTACTACTGCTGCTATAACTACTACTACTCATCCTCCATGGTATGCGTGAAATACGTAGTGATGGTGCCCTAGTTGAACTCAAGAATGCCTTGCGAGAGGCCTAAGCAAAGCTAGTAAGTGCCTTTACCAAAGCTGTTAAAGGCGATACAAGGGTCCGGTCTCTGCTGTTAAAGGCGTTGTGTGAAATAAAAGACATAGACATGACAATAACTAAAAAAGATATAAAAGCAGCAGTTAAAGCTCTTCTAGTAGATACGCTAGAGCACATAGAAGTCCGTCTGTCGTCCGGCTCCTGAAAAGGAAATCTCGTTGCATGGATAACCACATCTTTGGCCTCCACCTTCGTTATGGATAAAACATCTTATGTAAAAATACATTGGATTAACTGCAGATTTTGCCCTGCCCAAAATAGGCCAGACGCTTCTTCACGTGCCTAGGCTTTGAGCACCTTGCAGGTAACTGCAAGGGCAGTGGCATGACTGGGGCATGTTGGAGATGCGGTAAAAGTATTCATTAGGCTGGGACTTGCTGGAAGAAAGAGGTAAGCTGCTATTCATGCTGGAACATGACCTCGACACCCTAGCTGCACCATGTGGCTGGTTGCTTTACATGTGTGGTCGTCAAGGCAGCTGAAGGGGAGAGACAGTTGCAATGTTACTGATTCTGCAGGGTAACCTTAAGAGGTCCTAGTTCTCGCAGACTCTGCTGGACCAGTACTCCTGGGACTGGGAAGTGGCGTTGCTTATGGCAAGTGAGCAGAACTATGACTGTCCCGAGACATGCTAGCACGGCGACCTCACGAGTGTAGCAGCCATCATGGTCTCCAAAAGGGACAAATTTTTAGTTTCCGATTCTGAAGCTGGGAGTGGTTTTGTGTGAATCAGACGTAGCCGTGTTACCTTGGCGGCGGCTGGTGTTAAGATTGCTCTCAAGCCTCGATTTTATCGTGTTGAACTTTGGTAACTAGACGACGTTCAGTTAAATAGGAACCAGGAATTCGATAGTCAACGTAACGCTGACAACGCTGAGCATGGCAATGTAGGTGTCTGCTTGAAGAGTCTTCGAGGACTACTTAGCGAATGATCGTCAGTTCATATCATTCGAACTTAGCCAGTTGCGTGGTGCTATACCTCGAGAAGTACTCAGGGTGTGAGCAGTTTGGCGTAATTTTGCGCAATTCAATCGAGATGCGCTCCGTGAAGTCCTGGCTAATGTACCACCTTCAGCTGACTTAAACGCCGTCTCTGGACTAGTAGAGGTTGATTAGCTCATAAAAACCACCATGAAATGTATCAAAGAACGGTATGACGCATATTTGCCTCAAAACTCAAGTAGGAAACTGAACTATGGGTGGACCGATGAAATCGCTTTCATGCGGAGGGAGTGTCACAGACTCCGTTGCAGATCCCAGCGCTTCTAGTGAAGGAAAGATGTGGAGGAAGAAGTAGTACTTTACAAAGATGCAAAAATAAACTTGTGAGTGCAATCAAAGAAAGCAAAACCCGTTGTTTGCGTGAGCGTGTAGCCGAGATTAACAGAGATACCTGGGGCTTTGGTTACCGCATAGTCAAACAAAGACTGATTGGCTTGGGTCCGGTTGGGCTCATAGAGCCGTCGTTTATGCAGAACGTTGTCGAAGTTCTGTTCCCAGTACATCTGGAAAAGGAGTGGACTGAGACGGCCATAGTGAACGAGGCCATCATGTTGGTTGCGCAAATGCAACTGTCTGTGGTTCTGTCGGCACTGCTGGGACTAAAGGTGCCAGGTCTGGACGGAATATTTTATGAAGTTCTTAAGATCGTGACGGCGGAGAAGCCATATGTTTTTCTCGGTGTGTTCAAATATTTGGTGAGCCATGAAAGATCCAACGTTTTGTTCTTTTGGACGAGAGTATGGGTCCATCTGTGACCCTGGCATCATTCCGGCCGCTGTCTGTGCTGGACGACTCAGGCAAAGTACTGGAGAGGATGATCCTAACGTTTTTGCGTTGAGTGATGAAAGTAGTCGATAAACAGTACGATTATAAGGTTGGCAGATAAACTTTCTATGCACACCAGCTGAACTATACGCACTATTTCAGCAGTGGAGGGGAAGACCAAAATGTGCGTACGATTTATGTTTTGTACATTTACACTGGCTGCCTCCTGCTCTCGGCTCTTGCAGCTTGCAGCTCTCGCATGCATGTAAACCTATATCTGTTCCTGAAGTGCTGTTCCCGCAACAATGATTTTTAATGTTAGACTTTTTATGTTCGATAATGTATCACTTGTTAAATGAGTATTGAGTAAGTAATAAATAAGTTCTCGATTATACCTGAATCTTAAACAATAGTAGTACCACTTTCTGGTATTAAAGGATTAGTATACATATGACGTTGTTTATCATTTTTTCGTATAAAACACGTTTTAGAATTTGGTAAATTTTAGGTACTTAAAATTTGATGGAAGTGTTTATAATTTTTGGCAAAAGGATTGTCATTTAATATTTTTGTTAAACTTTTTATATGTTCTTCAACTAAATTTTTTTGATTTTAATCTTTTTTCAATTGCACTAAGTCATCATAAATATATAGCTGACTATGTGATTCTTGATCATGTTATATACTGTTTGGAGTAATGTGACAAATCTGTCATTGAATTTTAAGTTACAAATAGCTTTTTTTTCATATACGACATGTGCGTTTAACGATGCAAAACGAAAAATGTTATTATTTCTTATTGAATTTCTCAAATTTGCAACATACGTAAGAAGATCTTACAAATCTTTATTGAAAAGTTTTTACAACAATTAAATGATTTATATTCTTGTTTATAAACAAAATTCTAACAATAAGCACATGTAATTTTCATTTATTCAAAGTATGTTACGTCTACATCAGAAAATGTTAATTTTTTTGCTATATTTATTATCGCAAATAAGATATAATTTGTATTTGTTAATAGCAATATCATTATTGTTTTCATTATTTTCTTTTGATTAAATAACTATTCAGACTTTTTATCATTTTCGAATATTTTTTTATATTTTAATTACAGTAATTATTAATATAATCAAGACCGTTATCTAAGCCTCCAGAAAATGTTAACGTTAATTGAAAATTATTGGGTTATTCATTTTTAAGATTTATAAAGTTGTGAGATTTGCTAATTTTGATTTTTGAGTACACATTGTACATTTCAATAACACTTTTCTGTTCACTTTCGCTCCCATAAACTTTAAATGATTCGTAAAGCTTTTATACATTTCATTGTCATTTACATTTTTTTTAAAAAAATTTTCTATGATGAAATTTTGAATATCTTTCTATTATTCGACGATATTGTTAACAACTGAGTTCCTTACGTTGAAATAAGAGTTTTGTGAATCATACATAAAAAATTAAATATCTGAATAAGTCATTGCCATCACTTAAAATTTTTTTTTTCTTCTTATAATTAATATTTTTTAATAAATACTTTTCACTTGAAATTTCTTTATTGTTTGGTTTGAAATTTAAATTCTGGCAGTTTATTTTATCAATATTATAATTAAAATTAATGGTATCATAAAGGCCGTCATCAAAATTTCCACTTAGTAATAATTTTAGTTTTAATTCCATCTCCAGCTGTTTCATATTTTATATTGATTTCAGTAATAAATATTTATACTAGCCCTTAATTTAGTGTACACCAAATATTTCTTGTTAAGTATTCTTGTGTAAAATTACTTCTCAATTTTCAAGTACCAAGTTAAAATTTTTGAGGTTTCATCAGCTGCAAAGAAAAAATCATGTTTTTAATAGATAGTACAAAATTTACAAGAAATTTAAAAAAATAAAATACTAACTATTATGATGACGTCACAAAAAATTCTCCTTATTCTCAAACATTAATGGTATGTGTTAAAACTTTTGTTGTGTCTACAGCTGAATTCATCAAATAAATTTAAGTAGAATTTTTCTTACGTTTTTCGAGAAGATAAAATTGATCGTGCACTTGGCAAGGCTAATCGTTGATGGTCAGGATGGAGCAGCAGCTCTATTTCTCCTGCAAGATTACAAGGAGCAAGGCGAATGTGTCTATTAATCTGTGATTTGAAGCATTGTACTTTTTTAATTTGTGCTTGCATAAGAAAACAAAGCTACAAACTCAACTTTTAAATAATTAAGTTAATTCGTTCGAAGATGAATTTTTGTCTTTTTTATGTTAACTTTCATACAAAAGACAGAACTCGCACGCTCGAAAATTTTTTATCACACAGAAAAATTTAGTGTAAGTGATTAATTTTATATTGCAATTAATTAAAAAAAAAATGTTGAAATTATACATGGTATTTATAATCATGATGATAATTTATTCTTCATGGTTAATCGATTGGCTATCAGAATTTTAACTTGACATAGATTAACTCAAGTTATGAGCTCTCATACCTCCAGTTCAGTTTGGTCTCAGAGTAATTTTTTTTTTTTATTTCAGATACACATGTGTGAGCCAGAGATAATCGTTGACGCATAGCTAAAATTCAGTCTGGCAGTTAACGTGTAATGAAGAACGCGGTATTTATGTATTCGAACTACGACATCTGATAATCTAACAGCAATCAATTTATAAAACTCGAGCTTGTCTGGACCCCTTCTTTTCTTCCTCTGCTTCCTTCCTGCGCTTGATTCAATTTCTGAGGACTTTTACAGTGCGAAAATCAGTAATGCGCGAGGAAAGACTTCCTGCCAGAGTCGTAAATAGCTGACCCTCCTTTTCACCGTTGTGCCAAAGTGTGTGTGTGTGTGTTTTTTTTTTCTAATTAATCGGCGTAAATTGTTATAGTTTTTTTTGGGGATCCCCAGGGATAAGTCTCTTTTACCTGACTGCATGTGTTGTAAGATTAGGCACTTCTTGCTTTTTGTTCATTTTCGAGACAATATATATAAGATTTAGAGTATACACTTGATGATATGCTTAAATATTTTGTCAGCCCAATGAGACATGCAAATTGGGTGTCGAAAATTAAGTAATCTTCTAAAATCAATCTGTTGAAATGGTGGTAAAAAAGTAAGAAAAGGCCACGTGTGAGCGTAGCGGAAAGAAATAGAATAGGCTCGATCGCTAGCTCTCGCAATTTCATGCGAGCCATTCTGAAAAATTCGCTCATGGACGTCTGGGAAGGAGCAAATTGTTAACAATTGAAAAAGTGTTAATATGAAAATAATAGGCATTAGAAAAGTTCATATAAATTGGATAAAACTTGTAACCAATGATCATTATCTTAAGAAAGAAATTCAAGAGTCTACGCGTTGTCGTCCTACAGATTTACTTCCATGTGAAAAGAAGGAACATGTTTAGGTTAATTAGAGCTTTTTCCAATTGTGTAAGCTCAAGTATTTTTATGGTCAGCTGCTTTGTTATGCGTCATGGTAGTGTATAAATGCTTCTATTGCTGCTAAGAAGTATAATAAGTTAATTCAACTATTGGTAAGCATAAACTAGATGTTGTAAATCATAGATTGTAATTTTTTAAACGTTTTATTTGCTCTGGATGAATGGACACGAACAGAGGGAAGAAAGGCAATTTTTTCTGCGAGAAGGTCACTCATCCCCTTCACGAGGAGCATTGCGTGGTGAAAAAATACATGTGAAAATTTCCTGAGGTCCGTTCTTAAAAAAGTTGCACTGGCCAGGATCGTACCGGAGTCTCCCGTGTGCCGACCACTGACCCAGTGGATTTAAAACAACATCTATCAATCATATCACTAGCCCAATTAGCATCGACAAAGCAATCAATGACATTATTATTACTACTCTTTCCATAAATTAGTTGTAAATTCTTTGTTAAAGAAAAATATTTTAAAATTCTCATAGCATATTTTAAATGTGTTTTATCATAACTGTTTTTAAATCTACTTAAATAATTTACCCTGAAGCTAATGTCAGGTCTCGTTTTCGCACTTACATACAAAAGAGCTCCAATTAAGTTTCTGAACTTAATATTATCGTACACTGATTGCGCTGCTTCTAATTTTAAATTTTGTTCCATAGGAACCGCATACAATTTTTAATTTTTCATATTATACTTTTTTACTAATGTTTCAATATAGTTTTTCTGATCAAGTGTCATTTTTCCATTTTTACAGTCATGATTGATGCTAATACCTAAATAAGTACTTGTTTTACCTAAATCTTTTATTTGAAATCGTTAACATAGTAATCGTTTAAAAAAATTCAATTTTTCTTCATTTTTACAGCAAATTAATAAGTCATGCACAAAAAGAATTAAATATACATCATCATTTTTTGTCATTTAAGATATATAGACAACAATTATTTTCGCTTCTTTTAAAATTTAAACTTTTTAAATAAGTATCAAAACACTCTTACCAAGCTCTTGGGCTTTCTCTAAATCCATACAACGCTTTATCGACCTTTAATACCTTATTAGAGCCATCATTATAGCCTCGTGGCTTTTTTACATATACTTCAGATTTGACTTTACCGTTTAAAAACGCTGTTTCTACATCCGTTTCCACAGACTCATTACTGTTCATCGCATTATTACAAGAAACAGGTGTCTCAGCATTTGTGTAATTTACATAAATAATTAAACTATCTACAAAATTTTCATCTCTGTACCTATCAGGCTCTTTTCTTTCCCTAGTTGACCGTCCTAAATTAAAATTTTTATTTTCATCCTTGCCGTTTATATTTTAATCGCCATTTTTGTTTTCAACATTGTTTTAATTTCAACTTATTTTTACTATGTCATTTTCTAATTCTAAACCAATACAATTTATTGTGCCATTCTCGATAATATCAACATGTTTTGTAATTAATATTTTACTATTTATCAGAACTCTATAACCAACATTTTTATAACCTAACAAAATTCCTAAATCTGCTTTTTTTCTTATTTTGAATTTTTTTTTTTCTCTGGTATTCTCACAAAAACTGTACTTCCATACATTTTTAAATTTTGTATACTTGGCTTTTTGCCAAACATATCTTTAAAAGGTGTTTTATTCTTTTTAACAGTATTGGTAATAATTCTGTTTTTTCGATAAGCAGCTGTTTTAACTATTTCTGGCCAAAATCTATTATAAACCCTTGCTTCTTTTAATAAACATCCAAACATATCCATAATATCCATGTTATATTTTTCTGCCGTTCCATTTGATTCATGTACATAAGGTCGACACGGTTCAATAGATATACCTTTCTCGCTTGCAAAATTACTTATATCCTTATTTATATATTCTTTTCCATTATTACATCTTAGTCTTTTTATTTTTTTTCCTGTCTTACTTTGAATTAAACTTACATATTTAACAAAACAATCATATACTTGATCTGTCGATTTAATACAATACACTTTAGCTACTTTACTGTAATCATCGATAAAACTCTAAAAATATTTCTTGCCATTCAATCCAGTAGTACCACCAGGTCCATTTAAATCGGTATATATAATTTCTAAAATACCTTTGGCTCTTGATCTGTCATGATTAAATGGTAAATTATGCATTATATTTTCCAAACAAATCCCACATTTAAAATAATCAGTTTCTAATTCTTTGGGTAAACCATCCAGCATTTGTTTATCACACATTGTTTTCAAACAATGAAAATTTACCTAACCTAGTGTTCTATGCAATTCTTCCTTTTCTGTTATCTTATTCTTTGTCATTGAGTTTGACTTGCTATACATAATTTTACTTTTCCTTTGATAAACATCATTGTTTTTAAAAGCCAACGCAATTAAATTTCCATTTTGATTAAAAATCTTTGACATATTTCCTACTGATATAATCTTATTGCCTTTGTCACTTTACCATAATTTAATAAATTTCCATCCATATATTTAACAAAGAAAACATTTTTTATTATATTCATTTTGCTTTGACCATAAACATCAAACTTGTGCCCAATATTACCAACTTTTGTTGCTTGGGAAGAATAACCATCACCCACTTTTACATTTATAGGCTCTTTTAATTTAAGAGATTAATAAAAATATCGATCATCATTTTTAACAAAGGATTTACAGTTGATTCATGAAAAGAGTAGTAATAATAATATCATTGATTGCTTTGTCGATGCTGATGGGGCAGGTGATATAATTGATAAAAAATCAACGACATGCTACGTAATAAGTATGTATACAAATGTAATTTATTGGAAATCTAGAAAACAGAATAGTGTTACAAAATCATCAACAGAAGCTGAGTTTGTAGCGTTGTTTGAGTGTGTGAGTGAATTAAAAGTTATAAAAGATTTATTTTTTGATTTGAAAATTAAAGTTTGCTATTCAATTTAAATGTACGAAGATAATTCTGGTGTGATAAGTGTAGCTAGATTTGGAAATTTTACTAAAAAATCGAAATACATCGAAACTCATTATCACTTTGTTAACGAAAGTTATGGGAAACACGAAATTGATGTTGTAAAAGTTGATTCAGAAGAAAATATAGCAGATATTTTTACCACAGCATTAGGCAAAAAAAGTGCGAAAGATTTAGAAGTTTGTTGAATGTAAAGTACTTTGAGATACTAAAATTGAGATTGTAAGGTATGTCACGATCACATATCTGCAGAATGGAGCTACAAAATCATGGATATCGTATAGCGTTTAAAAAAGTTTCCTCACGATCTCAATCCCATTCATGCAAAGAAAAAGAATTTCATGACACTGCGTAAAAAAGTATAATTTACGAAGCAGATAATTGAAGCATTTAACGTTTCAAATTGATCGCTTACGCAGTACCTCCTGTTTGGCTATTTGTAAACGCGGTGGTTTCTGATCAACTCGTGTGGAATGTATCAAGTGGAGATACATAAGTATAAAGGAAACTTCGGTTCATGCGTTCCCTGCAGCTCTATTTTGCAAATATGTCATCGTGGTTGAAAGGCGATACGGGATTGATTTAAGCTAACAAGATTGCGTGGGAGAGAGAAAGGTGCACGAGAGAGACCTTTTTCTATAGAAATATACAATACTATGTCTTTTTCTTACACTCATGGTTCCTTATTGCACACTTTATTTTCGTGCCCTCTTTCATCTGACCCTTAAGTTTTTAGTTCAAAGACGTTAAAAAATTGTATTTTTAATTGATCATGGTATTTAAATTATTTTGATCAAATACAAATGTATTTAAATAACTATTAATGACATAATAATTAAAGTATTTAATGAAGTACTTTAACATGAAATTAAAAATAAAATTATGTTCGAGTAAATTATTTGAAGTATATTTATATCTCACAAAATAACTTAAAATGTTTTTGTTTAATAAATTGACCAATTATAATTGTTATTGCAATTTTTTGTATTTAAAATGCTTTGTTTTTAATAATATTGTATTTAAAATAAAGTATTTAGATTTCAAAACTTTGATTTTATAATTTTAAATATTTTAGTAAAAATACTTCAAGTATTTTTTGAAATAATTCAAAATACTTGAAACAACGATTTCACATAATTATTTTATTGAAAGTCTTATTCAATTAAGAAAGCAACTGTTATTTTTTAAAAATAATTATCTCTTAATTTTTTAAATAATAATTACTGCTTTCCCCAGATCTCAATGCATGTAGCTTCTTGAGAGCTGCTTTTATTACTTACACTAAGTGAAAATAAAAAGGTCATGATGTACCAAACTTTGGCATTAATAAGGCTTTAAACTTGAAATGTCATAAATAAAACGAAAGTCGATTGTTAACGAATTACAGATACACATAAAAGGCGTTAATAATTCTATATTATTTCATGATTTCAACAATGAAAATTATTAGAAGGCAGAACAATTAAGTAATTGGAAGCTTTACTAAGAATGTGTACAAAAATATTCCTTTTTTCTATTCCTTACGGCACTTTTTATATGCTAAGTTGGTGCTCTTGTATTTACAAGGTTTGTTAGAATTGAAAAAAAAGGAACTATCTGGATTACAATAAACTTACTAGAAATGGTACATTGTGTAGTAACAACTTTTAATGCACTAAGTTGGCTGATCGTTGACGTCAACATGCACCGTAAATCACACAGGAGATAGTATTCGATTTGTCTACATCAGCAACAGTTTGAGACGATCTTTTTCTTGAAAATGAGAAAAAAATGCGTTTTAATACTGTATTTAATGAAAAATTTTAAAAACCTTGATTTCTATAGGTAATGTGAACGCGTTAATAGTATAAACAGCTACACACACTAGTAAAGAAAATTGACTTATAGTTATCTTCGTAGAAAATTCGTTCCTTACGACAAAAATATTCATTTTTTAAATCCAATGAAAGTAAAAATTACGAAAGGATTTTTTGGTACTACATTAGTAGTTATTGCACAAAATATTCCATCACAAATAAGACAAGTCTTCAATCATCAAAATTTTGCAATACATTGAGAGTCTCATACAGGAGTCATAATTATCCCCCCCCCCTACTGGTAACAAAAAAATAAATTGACGGAGCTGGCTCCAAAATAATAGATGCATCGTGTATGCATGGCAGCAAAGAAATTATCCTTCTAAACTAAGTAATATATACTATATTTAAAAAATTTCGCTTGAAGCGCGTTCGAACTTAACGTACTTCTGGAGAAAAATCAGCTGCCACTTTTCATTATTTGCCAGCGCATTATCGAGTTCAAGAGTACCTAGGAATTTCTTTAAATCAGATCAACAGATTGGGGTTTGATTATTTAGAATTGATTACGTTGAAAATACGTTACAGAATGACTTGTGCAAGATGAAATTTTGAGAGACATAAGATGTACGAAAGTCAAAAACTGCATAAAACCTTGCAGCTGCGTTGAACATGGTTTGCGCTGCTCTGAGTATTACTTAAACTGACGTAGACAGATTTTCAGAGATAACAAAGTACGTATAAATATTTCAAAGAAAACTGATGCAAGTTATCACTAAGATGATGAGATTTATTCTAATAAAGGTGACAGAAGTTTACGTACGGTTGAAGGAACTGATGTAGAAACTGAGTATGATACTATGAATGAGTCAGAACTATGAAGTCATCAAAGCAGATTTAGAGTATAGTGAACATAATAGCGATACTCATTAAACAAAAAAAAATAAAAAAAATTGTAGTGAACTGTGGCTAACCTACGTATTTATACAATTTTAAATTATTATTAAGCTTGTTAAATGCATTCTTTTAGTAATATTTTAAATAAGTAATCTATACGAAAATTTCCTAGTGATTTTCAACTTATCTTCATTTTGTTAAAGTTTTCTTATTATAAGTAAAACAATTTAACAAATCATCTATATCCTGGGCATCTCTGTATGACATTTTAATCTGTGCATGAAATATTTTTTAATTGCAAACTACTTAACGCGCAGTGGGTTAAAAAATACAAATGCAAAGCATCAAACTTGATAATGTTCGTAGTTTTATGAAATTGCCTTATAAAAAAATATTGTATTAATTTTTTTGTCTTTTATTGGTCAAGTATGACATAACAAAATTTTATTTACAAACATGAAAACTTTCATTAATTTGTTTTTCTAATTACTAGAAATAAATGTAACAAAACATACATTCCACCGTTATAAACAATTTTTTTTTTTCGTAAAATATCGATTGTATATATAACCTTGTGTGGACAACTTAAATTTCGATAACTCTGGTTGTTAAACATAATCACGCTCAAAAAGTCTCAAAATGTTTCTTATGATAGTATCTATTTGTTTTTGAATTTGGTTTGTTCTTTTTAAAAACCAGTCGAGTTATGTTATTTTTCAGATAAGGCATTTTTTAACAAGCTATAACAAAATGATGAAAAATTGAAATAAAATTTTTTTAATTTTGTGATCTAAAATATGGATCTTGAAGCATGTGTTAACACATCAGAAATGTTGATAAGTCAATTTTTTTGGATTGGCATTAATTCAATTTTTTGAATTTCTTTAGCTACAAATTAAGTTTGCAGTAATTGCTGTATCGATTCTTACTAAATTTTGAGGCTGGCTTTAGTACGTATGGGAGTACCTAACTATTCATTTTCACTACTTAAAACGAATTCCTTTACTTATTTTTGCTGCATAGAATTACCGTTAGATTTTATTACTATTTCTCATAATTTTCGCAGAAATAAATAACATTTCTTTGGAGTAGTTCGCACTATCTTGTTGCAAAAAGAAATTGGAACAAAAACGCTTAATACAATTTTTTTTTAGAGGCTTACATCAAAGTTGATTACCTAAATGAATCGAAAAATTTATTTTTAGGAGAATTTTTCGTTTTTGAACTTGCATGAAAATCCCTACTGTTATAATAACTGTGCAACTACTACACAATGTTCTATGAGTTATTTCTAATTAATTCTTACCAAAAATGTTACTGGGCACAGTCACAACTAAAACTCCCAGGATTTAGGCTTTACCAACGAGATGTTTTTAAAAAGTTTTACTTTAAATATTTATCCAAATATTGGAGGTAATCTTGAAGAATAACTCATTTTAAAGACATAGTAATCAAATATTGTTAAAGTAAAAGCCAAATAAAGACTGATAGTATACATTTTTTTCTATCTTAATTAAAGAAAAAATTTATAAGAATCTTACTAGTGTTGCAATTTTTAGTTTATTTTAATGTTGTAAAGATGAATTTCAGAAACAGTAGGCTAAAAGTTAATATAAAACTCAATTTTGAAAACGTAGCAGTGTTGCTCATATACGTCATTTATTAAAATATGTGAATACTTGAAGAAATGGTAGAAGTTTTTAAAGGAGTATAAAGTAATATATATGTTAAACATGAAACTCTGACTATAGTACGATTTTACACCCTTTTTGTAAGAGTCAGAGGTATGTTGTACACTCAACTTAACTTTTAATTGTTGTAGATTATTGAAATTTGTATCGTAAATAATTTTTTTATTACTCATAGCTTTTTTACCTGATAAGGGACGGAGCATTCTAAACGGTTAAAACGTTGTTTTTCTTTTTAATAAATACAAAATTATGACAGTACACCGATGGACGTTGTTTTAATTAAAAATAACGTTGCTTGACCGTGAAGTAAACAAACGTTCAGTAAACGCTCCCTTTGGCTGAATTCGTTCTTTGCATCATAAAAAAAAAATTACTATTGAAAACTTACATTAAAGATTTAATATAATAGTTGGCTTGGTGAATAATAAACGCTAATTACAAATGATGATTAACAATAATTAGAATCGATGACATCATAATTCGAGACTGAGATTATATTTGATAGTTTTTATTATTAATCATTTCTAGTTATTTACTCTTAATGATGTTTAGAAATAAAAAAAAACCCTGATTTTACCTGTTTTAAATTATAACTTTTTAAAACTGACATCATATAACGCTTATTATTAACTTTCCTTACCCGACGCAGCTTAGCCCGCTTTCTGCATAGTCATGTTAAAGAAATTTTTTTTTTATTTTCATGTACACATAAAATTTTTCCGCAGTGATTTTATACATTTAAAATAATTCCATTATGTACAATATAGAACGCCTAGTCAGGGATGTACCAGCTATATATTCATTAATGTTTGAGATAATTGATTTCTTAGTATTAAATTATTTTATTTTTCTACAATGTACAATTATTAGTGTTTAGTGATAAATTAATTTATTATGGAAGCACGTGAGAAGACTAGTATCAGTTAATATGAAAATTAGTTACAAAACATAGGAAAAATTTCCAAGTATGTCATTAAGAGGCCATATGTTACTACTATTCGTGAGATGTATGGCATGCATTGATCTGCGTCGTGGTGAGGTTTTGCAACCTGGAATACTGCAACAAAAAATAATACATGTGGTAGAACAAAATAGTATTTATAATTTAATCTTTTAGTATAACATCAGTGAATAAATTAGAAGTTAGATGACTTGATCAATTACAAGTATTCTTGGACCAATTGGACTATATTGGTTTTTGATTATGATGTACTTTATTTGCATTGGAAGGGGTTTCAGTTGTCCCCAATAAGTTCAAGTATCCTTACCAACCTTAGGAACCTGGAAAATATGTCAGATAACTGCAATAATCACATACCCTGATTGGTGATACGTAATATATCAAAATAAAAAAGTGGTTAAATATTCTTAGTTCTTAAAAATTATTAATATTCAGAAATTAAGCTATCGTTTATGTATACTGTACGGTAAGTTAATATATTGTTAACAAAAAATCTATTGTGTTTGTTAAAGATGGAGTCCATAAATACAGATTTAAAGAAATATTCGTTACAGATAACAATATACATTTAATTTTTAAACACATATTTTTAGAATAGCATAGTACAGTACTAAGATTCCACGTATAGCCATTGGGTTTTTACGTATTCTATTTCCCTAATCTCTACGTTCATTGCTCATTTTTCCCATTATTATGAGTTCCCCTCAGACGACTCGGTTATCCATCCTACTGGATACTATTTTTAGGGCGCAGTGATTGTCTCAAGCATACCCCAGCTATTATCAAGTTTAATGCAAGAATCTTTTCTAATAAACCATCTAACTTGCTGTAATAACTATTCTTTAAACTAATAGTGACTTCGCCCAATGAATTGTCCAGGTCTTGGCTTTCCTTTTACAATAAAGCCCCTGTAATAAGCCATTATAAAAGGAAAAATCAAATACCCTACGCCAGCTTTTTACTCTTGCTTGACGTCTCAGGAAATACCTACCAGCAACTTTTGATGAATCGCCTATTTTATCCATCAAAAGTTGTTGATTCGTCAATTGAGCCCAAGCACCCTCTTTGATTTCTTTAGGTAGCCCTTACCCTATATTGGCATATATCAATTTTATCCGTCAATTGTACCAGTACCATCTTCGTGCACTCTCTTAAAATGAGGATGTCGTCACACATTGCCGTCGATTGCTAAAAAAACTTGTCAAAACTCGAAAAAAGTAACTTCTTGTTAGGATTTTTTTATGACTAAGTCATTTAAAAGGATCCCCTAGAAAGCAAAAACCGTAGATAGTAGCCTCCTCCCACTTTTATTCCACTTCTCATCTTAGTTAGAATGTAACCTCTGTCCGAGCACTACACTATAGTCAACAATGCAGATGGGACACTGACTGCTCTACACGAAAGTGTAAAACATTTTCTACCGAATATACATAATGTGAATTTTAATATTTTCTACATAATATGAATGTAAGAGCTTTTATTTATTTCTATTTTTCAATGAAAATTTAAATTGTTAAAAAGAAAAGTCACATTTTATTAGAGGTTATTTAAAAAAATATTATCTACTAAAGAAAAAAAAAAAAAAATTTAGCTGCTGAAATCTACTAATTGAATTTTTATGCACGTATTTCAAGAATGAAGTAGAATACTTGTTTTAAGAGTTAAAATAATAAGTAAAAGAAATAAAGTAAATGAATATAAACTGTAAGGAGAACAGTGCTAAAAAATGAAGGCCACTATATACATACAGCATGAAAAAGAAAGCTAAAAGGGAGATGAAAAAAGAGAGTGAGAGGAAGAGAGCAAGAGAAAGAGTGAAGAGTACTTATACATAGTAAACAGGAGATCTACTGACACAGAAAGACGAGCGACATGAGCAACTTACTCACCAACGACCGATAAACTACACCTCTTTTTCCTTGAGTCACGTCAGCATTGTTCAATGAGTGTACACGTACAACTCAGGCCTGAGGGGCATTATCCATGTCCCCCGAGCACACACATAGGCAAACATACCTACAGTTCTGTAAGTCACTACAAACATGCGCCTATATACGTGTGCTCAACGCTGTGACTTTGTCACAATACATGGATGTATTGTAATTACACACCCAACTTCGTACTTAATAAGGAAGAGCTTTGAAAATACAGAAGTCACAATGTCACTTCGATATTAAATTAGCTTTTTAATTATAAAATAGGTCTAATAGGAAAAGAAAGTAAGAGTTTAAATTGATTCATTTTATGATATTCAGTCATTCAATATACTGCATAAATTAAATTATCATATAACACACTGATTTATTCAATGATATTCATTCAGTATACCAGCTTTTTGTAGCATAACAGCTGTTCTTTTCGTAGTCTCGCAAATTGGTTACATCAATCTACTGAAGCAGTCACGTAGACTGCAATTACAATCAGTAGCCATTGAATTTCTATGTGGCTTTAATTACTAGCAGATCATGATAAAAAGGCCACAAGGTTCCTTAAAATCCTCAAGATAGTCCAAAACTGGAAGTTGGAAAGTTCTCACTAATTTTTTTTTATTTCATATTGCAAAAACCAGAAATACTCTAGAAGTAAGCTTTAATATATTGTAAAAGATTTTGAGTTAACTCAAATACAAATAAACAAAACACAAGTGCAACCATAAAAAACATGCTTTTTTATGTTTACCCTGCAGCAAATACATATGGAAAAAATAATTAGATTGACGTTCTAGTCCGTAATAAGAAAAGAATATTATTATACAATCAAGCTTTTGGCTCCATTCGCCAGGTGGCTAAGCTTCAAAAATTGCTTTCCTACGAACAAATGGTAATCAATTCATTGTACTGTCCTAGTATAATCAAGACCAATCTTTCTCAAAGTTCCCGATGGAGGCACTGTTCCAGGATAGCACTTTAGGCCAACCCTACTATATTTGATATTATGGTTGACTGAACAAATCAATGTTGTGATGGTGCTGGTGTCAATATGAGTCACGTTTTACGAATATTTAATACCAAAGTACATGAGTAATTAACAATTTACTCTAATCATTAAACAAATTGAAACCACAATCTTAGAAACAACCTAGAACTTTAAGTGAGTTGCTTCAGTACTAAACAAAATTTTCGTTACGAAAGAAAAAAAAAAAAAAAAACATTCTTGGAAGGACACTCCTAATTCACTATACAATAAAACATGATGTATATTGGTAATTTTGCCGTAAGTGGCTCAAAATACTTTAGAGAATCGTTTGAAAACAAGATGGTTGGAAAAATTGTTGTTCCTAATGTGATTCAAATACCTAAAGTGATTCTACTACAAAGTTTTTAGCTCTAATGATGTATGGTATTTTGCATGAGTCAATTTTAGTCGATTTTCGAAAAAAATTTGTCAGCTTCAGATGCGTGTAGCTAAGCTGCTTGTACAGTCAAAAAGTAACTCAAATGTAATGAAAGCTAAAATCAAACCCTGTCGATTGAAAACAATAGTTGGTTTCATTTAGTGCCTCCGTTCAAAAGTTATAGCTGTTTTAAGAGGAACGAAAAAAATCTGCAATTACAAAAAAATTGTAATTAAAAAAAAATTTCTATAACTATGATTGGTGGCACTAAATTCAACAAATTTTTTTTTAATCAATAGAGCTTTGTTTCAGCAATCATTTGAGCCTTTTTTTGACCACCTAAAACAGTGTACTCCTTTACTACTAGTGTTTTTTACTTTTAGCACAACAATGCTGAAAAGAAAGTTTCCTTAAGTTCTAATGCAAGAAAGCTAAAAAAAAGGAGACACTTTTACTATTGGGAGGTATGGACGTAATATTTCGAGCTTTAAAGTACTGTTGCGGCTAGTACAGTTAACATAGATGATTCCCCGCTTATGAAACATCTATCATCAATAAATAGCATATCACCGTCGGTCATCCCTATTAAAAAAAAAAAAGTTAATTTTTTAATTTTTTCAGGCACAACCCGCTGTAATAATATCGAGGTTATAAATAGAAATTTATCATTTAGTGTTTAAAGATACTGCCGAAAAAAGTAAGATAGTAGGTGGAATAGTGATAGTGTGCATCTAATAGGCCAAGATTAGTGGAAAGGAGACAACATTATACCACCGAAATTCAACCAATGATAATAGTCTACGAATCTCACCCGCACGAAGCAATTACCGAGCTGCCAAAAAACCGACGTCTGCTGTACAAGCAAGAAGCTTTTTCTAGATTTCAGCTCTAGATCGTCTGCTTAGCAGATCAAAGGTATCTTGCTTCTAGGACCTCTAGACTAATCTTATACCTTTTACTACTGGTATATCGAGACGTGATTAGTGAGGCATTGTGTCCAAACCTTTCGCGTATGCATTGCGCTGAATCTTATATTTTTTCATTAAATCGCTATAAAGAATTCCAGTAATTCCTTTATAAATATTACTTACTACTTATCATTTCTACCGTTTATTTTAATACGTATTTCGTACTACGATGATTATTAAAATATTCTAAGATAATTTTTTATGCGAATGAGCGTCTTATATTGATATTAATATGATTTTGAGCTTATGTGCTCTTTTGTATACTATAGAATTGAATATATGGAATGATTGCCACATATATCGTTTAATTTATTTGATTAATTCAAAAAAGCTTTCATGATACTACGCTATCTCTTATTATAAAACAGCCGTGATGCAATAAAGAGGTTAGTTTCACGTTTGTGGATCAGGGATCCTGTAATCTTTCTTTGGGCCATATGATGTTCTCGTAACATTGAGTACTGACAAACACCTAAATCTTCCATAGTCTCTTACCTGGTAATCTTTACATGGGATATTAAAAGGGTGGGCGATTATTCTCAAAGTATTCTTTAGTAAAGCAGAAAGTTATAGTATATGTGTGAACCGTGACCCCATGATCTCATAAATGGTCAATATGGTGACTCTCTTTTCGGCAAATAGCCGCATATAACTACAAAAGAACGTCACAAGTAGAAGATACAAATTTTTACTGATATATGTGAGTCATCGCGTGCAGGGGCCGGGGGTCGATGGAAGTGACCAAATTTATGCACACATGAAAATTAAAAATTAAAATATGTATCATTTAAAGAGATTAAAATTTTTTAATTTATTAGCTTGTGAGTTTGTCTTGTTATGATGTAAGATTAGGAAAGTGGCCCCTAAAAGGTGTTACGAAGTACAACAGTGTGAGTTTCAATGTTATTTCCACTATTATCAAAATTTCAGTTTAAATCGTAGGACATTTAGTATTTGATGAAAATACTTGTCTATGAATTAAAAATAATTGTCATTATGACATAAGCATAACGTATGACGTCTGCACTTAACAACGTATGTACGAAGATACGGCAGAAAAGCTTATTTTTTTCTAGTAGGAGCTTTTAGGTGCGAAATTGTGATTAGGACAGGGTACGGAAATGATATTTTGACTACATTTTCTTAGTCATTTCATTCAGGAGTCAATGTATCAGCTTGAAAATTGTTTCCAAGAATGCTCATTACTTTTAACATAACTTCACGTGATTAGAATATTCAGTTTAAGTTTCATGTAGTTCTTATGTGAGCCGTGGATACGAAATGAGCCACTTGTGGGAGAATCACCCATGTTCGTATAGGTCTTGTTCTAAAAGCTTGAGTGCTTTTAACAGTTACATAATATCATTATATTAATTTTATTAAGTTCTCAATAAATCAAACATTTTACCGTTCAAGACGGTAGAGATGGATTACAAAGATGTTACTTATATCTGGGGCAGGTGGAGGGTGAGCTGCAGAAGTGTTAAAGAGAGCGTGGGGTGAGCAAAAGGGAGGCTTAAAAAATTGGTGGGAAGTATTGAGGGTACTAGGAGTGGGTGGCTTTGGTGGAGTTACAGACTTATATAAATATAGGAAAAAACTAACTTTTTTTTTTGTTCCTTATTTATTTTTGTGTACATACTATGCATTTTTAAAATACATTCTTTTTCATTTTTCTGACGTGTGATTCATTCTTATTTCATCGTCCTTATTCTGTTTGATATTTTACTTTTGGTCATTAATTCCTACGATTTCATGACAAAAACAGATTCTTTTTTCATAAAGAAATAGATGTTCAACTTTTTACTCAAATCTGAATTATCTCTGCGGTTGCTCTCAGTTAGGTGAGTATTTTGTAATTTTTTTTTAAACTTGGTGTCTATTTGTCCTTTCTTTGGTTGTTTGAAGCTAATCGGGTAAATTGTGGCACAGGGATTTTATGCCACCCTAATAACTACGTCTCAGTGACAAATCTATCTGATTTATTAAAAGATAGTGAATAACGAAACCGCGAAGCAAATACAAAATAAACGCATGGAAGGTAACACTATGATGCGGAAGAAAAAAAGGCAAACTTATGAATTTAAAGGCAATCCTTTAACAGCTAAAATATGAAACTACTCTACTATGAATAAAAAAAGAAATTGATCTTGACAGCATTTACGTTAACTGATGAAAGATAGGACGAGTCAGCGTTAAAGTTAAATTTAAAAAAACATTATTTATGAGCCACTGATGGAGATATAATTTGTAGATCAAAGGAGGAAACTTTTTCGAAAAAACCCTTTACGAAAACGATGAATACAAAATTGAATACAACACAAAATAACGACCTTGTTTTAATTGGTGTTCAGATGTAGATATGTAAATGTGTGAGCGTGAGAGTGTAAGTGCGCGTCCGTACTGTTCAGCTCATCTTCTTACCACAGTTCTGCAAGTGTGGATGTTCACCGTAGGTGCTCACAGTACGTGAGTGTCGACGCGGCACGTGACTTTTATTTTAACATTTAGACAAAAAAAAAAACTAATTCATACAAAAACACATTAACGCGTCGCGACACAACAAAAATTTCTCAAAACTCGAAACGAATAAAAATCATCCAAAACAAGCAATATACACGATTTCTCAGAAACAAACAGTCAGTGGTGGAACCTTTACTCTCTCCCTCAACTCCCTCTTTCGAATGATACGTGCCAATTAGCGGACGAGTTATTTATTTCGAATGTCAATCGGGCGTTGGGACGCGGTAAATGCCAAAGGTGAGCGAGACAGACTAAGAAGTCAGTTTTGAAAGGGGAGAGGGAACGAGAGTCTGGAGTGGAATAAGAAACATGAGTAACGACTGTGTGTGAAGTAAATGAATTTAAGCACGATTTTAATGTGTTGTTGAAGATAAACGTGCTATGAGCCTCGATCCTCCTCCGCTCACGAGGTGGTACTCGAGTTAGTCGCATTGGACTAATCATTGGGTGCTCAGCTCGCTGGCTATTTACGAGTTCGTATTAGGTGTATCTTTTGCTTTCGTTTTTTGAGATAAGGTATGCTAGCATACACAGTGGTACCAATTAATCTTACTTTTCTGAATTGTCTTTGTATACTTTTGAATATCCTGTGAGAAGGTGGTAAATGCATTGTATTAATCCATTTCTTTAGGGGTAACAAGCTGTTTCGCCAAACTTTTTAATTTTGTAAAGTCTTGCAACATTTTGTTAATGCAATGGATTCTTTGGTCGAAACGTAGTTTTTTTGGTGCCTCGAAATATGATATTAATTATTTTGTCTGTGTTCTTACGATTTCTTCGGTAGTTTGCTCTTTGAACTGGCACTTGATGAATGTACTTAGTAAGTCAGTCTTGGATTAAAAGAGTATTTTTGTGAGCCGAGAATTTGTTTATTAGTACATAGAAGTCGATAAACATTTTTTTTAATGCCTTGCTGTGTAGCGGTGATTAGCATGGCTTGCTTACTTTTATTACTTATCTTTATCACGGGTATATTTCTTGTCTTTGACAGCGTTGCATTTCCGACTCCTTTAGTATAATTCTTTAAGGATAGTAAAATCATTTAACCACATTCATAAAGATCGTTGATAATTTCAGCATCGGTGATATTCTTTGTTATTGTGCAGAAAACAAAATTGTCTTCATATATCAAAAAATAATCTTCTACTTTCCTTATTTTTTAAACAGGTTAGGGTTAGTGTTATCTTTTAAGAACCACGTTGGTAGCTCTTGAAGAATTGGCTTTTAACATATTCTATATTTTATTAAAATATTTTATTTTATTTTAATAATTATGATTGGATTTTCAGAATCGCAACTTGGCCCTATTAGGGCTTGGTGGGGATCCTAGTAGTGGATGAGTATTGGGTAAAGGTAAATTGTGCTCTGCATGTATTTGTACCCATACACTGTTTTTCTTGTAACGTTAGTTAGAATAGAATAAAAAAGAATCTTTATTTTTAGCCCCTTAGCTCAGAACTAGCTAGCTATACATCTTAGTCACGTTGATCAAATGATACTTCTACGTCATTCACTATAAAATCTTGTAATCCATGAGTATTTACTTCATTCATCGGTTGCACACTAAATTTATGGTCTCCACAAAAATTGTCCAATCATTTCATATTCAAATTACCATACATTAAATCAAACTTACAATATCTATACAACCGCTTTTCAATATCAGAGTATACCCATCACTACACTTATAATCAATACATATAAATTCCTTGAATATCTCAACACCTTAACCACACCGTTCATAGTATTAATCTATAACATAAAACCTATACCTAAATCGACATTTTTAATTATTTTCATACTTCACATCTCTGTCAAAATTTTTGTTCAAACTTTCCCATTTTGAATTTTCCACGCGTTAAATCTTACCAACCTAAAACACTTCCACTGTCACTTCTCCAGTACATATTACTCAAAGCCAGCCTTACTAAAATGAGACAATATACGATCGCCTTCCCCATTACAACACTCCTTTATTACCCTCAACGCCCTGTACCAACAATGTATTTCTCTTCTCTTCTTTATATAGGTACCTACATGCTGCATGATTCTACTTACTGTCTGTTCACAGATCTTGTTTCCGTTCCAAGCCTCTTTTTCTGGGAACACCCCACTGAATTCACCCTTCAGTACGCACCTCACATTTGCCGTGCCTATATCATCTTCTTTCAGTCTATATCTCCTTTGAAAAATCTTTTTTTTTCTTCGTTGTAAATATATCTTACTTCACCACGAATCACGTATTTATATCCTACCCTCACGTTTTCTTCTGCTTTACCTTCCTTGTATATTTTCACAGCCTTTCTCTGTATTATTCTTTCCTTCCTCGTCATATCATTTTCGATAAATATACCTTTGTCTAAAAACTTTTTCCTTGCTATAACTTTCTTTTTGTCCTCGATAGTCAATTTTACTAGTGCCATGCAGTAGTCCTTATACGTTCCTTTTAATTTAAGCGCACCAAGCGTACATACCTTCACGTTCGAATTATCCTCTATAATTCCACCTCCTTCTTTGAATCATCTCCGTGGAAATTCTTGCCTTTAATAGTAATATTATTTCTTCTTCTCTCCTTCTCGTCCCTCTCATTAACAGCCTCCAGTCCTCTCACCTCAGCCACAGTTCTTCCATTTCGTAATTAAGTATCCTCTCTCTTTTCTCACTTTTTTCTTTCTCTTTCTGACGTTTACTGTCCCACTCTTGCGTCAACTTTTTCAGCTTCCTTTTTGTTTAGCTTTCAATCCTCTTGATTTCGTTAGCCATTTCCTTTTTTATCCTTTCAGTTTCAAATTCCAAAATTTCTTCTAGCACATTCTTCACATACTATTCACCACGCTTTTAAGGAAATGATTTGCAATACGTTTTGATAACAGAGATGCCTCCATATCATCACCACGCAAACTTTATTTTTTTCTTACTTACACCTGTCCAATCGCGTGTGACTCGACCAACGCCACCAACCAAGTCCTCCTGCAACGTTAGTTCTTACTACTATCGTTACTCGTCTCTCCTTACTTACTCTCCGTTTTTAGCTTCTTTCCTGTGCTTTTTGGTGGTTGGCTCTCTTACCGATCCATGGTAGTATCAGATTTCCAAGTATGTATTCTCATACCTGGCTTACCTTTGAAATCTAGACTTTCATTTGGAAATTGTCTGCTGAGTTGTTGAATAACGCGTCGATTTTCTCGTTTAGCTTATCTCTTCTCTTTCGAGGCTTTTAAATGTGTTTGTAAGTATTAAGTCATGCAATTTTTTTTCATTAGTATGCTCTTCTTTTCTTTAGAACTCTTCTATACATTCTCTGACGTTGTCGGTCGGTCAAGCTTTAGTGTTCTCCTATTCGATTTTTTTTTGTCATGCTTGTTTTTTATTCAAGTTTCTTGTTTCTTTTTTCTTTTACTTTTTTTTTATTTCCTTTTCTCTGCTCCATTATTTGCTAAACTCACTGTGTTCAAATCTCCAACGATTTGCTTGTTCAGATTTTTTACTTATTGTGGGTCTGTCACAGTGTGCTATGATAATTCCATTCAAGTCGTTTAATTTTGTTTTGTTTTTCCTGCAATGCAACTTGAGTTGTAAATCGTATTCTTGTTACTTTCATTTTATTCTCCATATTTTATATTTTTTAAATATAAGCTTATTTATCATCTGTTGGCCCTCGTGACAAAATTTTATCAGTGCTATTGCTCGTTCTTAATGAAAGTGCTCTCTCTTTTCTGTTTGTAGTTTCTTATGTCAGCTTGTGTTGTCTACCTCTTTTTTTTGCTTCATATTTTTTCCTGTGCCATTTTTCCTTCGCTATTCTGACTCTTAATCAGCATTGCTGTGGCTGTTGCCACCTGTAGCAGATTTTTTTAGGATTATGTTACGAGATAACGCATCTAGATCTTTGTTTATTATGCCAGGTCGATATGATACATCAAATTACTATCCTCTCAATTCTGCCTTTAGTCTTGTAAAGTGTAGATTCTGTTTTTGCCATGCATGAAAATGTTAGAATGGTTGATGGTCTATAGTAATGGAAAATTTACGTTAAATCCTCGATTTTGTTCTACTTATAAGTAAGGTTTTCATCAGCTACTCGTTTCAAAAGTTATTTTCCAGTGTTATTTGAAATCGCAAATATTATTACATCGTCGATGTACACTTCTATTTAACGCTTGTGCAAGCTGGCTAGTGCTCATGTCATATGACGCTTATAAATGTATTTAAAGAGTCAATGCAACCCATAGGCATCCGCTTATGTAGGCAGTGTCAATTCTTGTCCAAGAATGCTGTTTTACGTTCTCTTGTCTCGTATATTTCAATTTAAAAAAATCCCTACTTGACGTCAACAACGGTGATGTACTTTGCTGCTAAGTTTTTTTAAATTTTTATTCGAAAGAATAGAGGGTAGCATGATCCTACCGTAGTTTCGTTTAGTAATCTGAAATCCATCACGTCTATCGATCCATGTAATAGAAATGTATGGCGATTTCGAGAGTTTGATTACATCTTGATCAATAAGTTTGTCTAGTTCGATTGCAATTTATTCGTTGAGGTTTCTATTTTGTGTTTTGAGTGTGTTCGTGCACAAGGGCTGCTTTCAATGAGTTCTTGCACATGATTTGATTCTTACTTATTGCAATCTGTCGTGTTGACAAGTTAGATTATTTTGTCAACTTGTGCCCCTATCAGTAAACTGTTTTTGTCATTTTTTCCACCGTTACCTTGTTTATCTTTATTGTATTTGCTAAGTTCTTGCTTCTCTCTTTAAATTTAAGTTTTTTACTTCTGGAATATGTACTACTCTTTGCTCATCTGCTATATGAACTGCGTCTCTGCATATAATTTCCCATTGTAGTTTTCAGCAATAAATTTGTCAATTAAGATTCACACTTTTATATTTTGCATCTATTATTTTAATAATGTTTTTTTCGTATTTCTTCAATTCCTAACGTGTAGGCGAGTGTTAGTTCCGTGTTCGGTGAGTACTTCAAATTTACTACGAGATAAATCGTTCCCATAAAGTGAACAATGTTGCATCTGGTTTCTTGGGCTCCATGTTACGTTCCACATTAGTTATGCAGTATTTATTATCTTCTGACACTCAAGATCAATTTCTTCAATATTTTCTATCAAGTTACTTTGTGCGCTGTAATGTACAGATTCATAAAATTCTGTTTGGTTCATTATTCCTACAATTTTGATGAGGCTTTGTGTGTCGCTTATGTATAATAAGTATTTTGTAATATGTGATAAAGAGAAGGATAAAGAAAAACAAAAGGTAGAGGAAAGTAGAAATAAATTAAATTTTTAAGCATAAATCTTGTGTTGTTTAAGTTTGGGTTTATTTTTATAAGGTAGTCATATTTTAATGTTTCAAAAATTTTGAACTCTTAAGCTGGCTCAATTTCTCCTTAAGATACTTTAGCTGTCGTAGATTTTTATTATGGGTATAGTCGGTACAGTGATACAAAAGCTGTTAACTGATTCTTTTTATGACTATAACGTATATTTGACCAAGAGATCGGAGCCTTAACAAGTATCGGCTGGTTGAACCACCTGCTTTTTTCCGAAGAAGCTCTCTTTTCTTTAAGCTATTCCTGCGCTACTGTTGTTATGCTGTAAAAGTCACTTTTTTCTTTATTGCTTTTTTTTATACGTGGTGAAGATACTGTCTGTGGATAATTATTTGATCTTAAATCTTATGTCTTTAATGTTTTAGGATAAAAATAAACTTATAAATATTTAATTGTACTTAATTCAATTTTTTTAAGTCTTGTAGTTACAATTCAGTTTTTACGTTTTAAAATGATACCAGCAATGAGTTTCTTATAATGATTTAAACGTGCTGGTATTTTTACTTACAATTGAAGCTTGATTTTACTGAAATGGAAAAGTGAACAAAAATGTTAACAACACTCGCATAATTAATAATACAGACTGAAAGTGCGTTTGTATTAGTAGAACCAAGCAACAATTAATAAAATGTGATACCAGTACCTCAAACTAAGAAATTCACTGTTAGTATCATTTTTTTTATGTCAAAAAAACTTAACATGGAAATAGAATATAAGGAAAGCATTTTGGATCCCCGTAAATCATGAGGTTTTTAGATTTCAGGGGAAGTTGGACACTGCTGTTCTCGTTTGCGCAGTGCAGGTCTCCTCAATACTCTTATTCTGTAAGAGTACTAGAGAGAGAGACTGACTGTCTATATTTCCTCAACTTCTTCTTAAGTGAGCTACAGTGCCGTTGCTAAGATCCCCTGCTTATAATTAGCAGTTTATCTTTTACATATGTGTGAACATTTCTAAAATCAGTTCATTAAGTGAGCATACCACGTTGTCTTTTAATCGTGGTTTCTAGCTCTACATGGGTTAAACTATGTTATAACATACTCTCGTGACTACAGCCTTAGTGTATGTAGTATACACTGTTTACCTCCTGGGTGAAGCTGATAAAATATGTAACTATATACAGCTAAGTGATTGTTTTGAATGAGCAGTAGAAGCTGCTTTTGGTCACTGCTGGCTAAAGCTAGTGGCAGCTAATCACAGGACACTCGAGGAAGTTGCTGGATGTAACTAGCAGCAGCTTAATCTATAGTTTATGCATAGCCTACTGTATACCAAAAACTATACATAAGACTGTGGTTAGCCACTTTTCTCCGCAGACTGCCGCTACCATATTTGGTTGGCTAACGCTTGATGCTGCTAGCTGTAGCCAGTGGCAGTTCCAACTGCTCACTATTAATTTTTCCGTGAGGATAACAGTGGTTTTAAATTTATTGCAGAGGGTGAAACATGAAAAAAATACAGGAATACTTTATTAGGTTTAAATTACGAATAAATCTGTGCAGTTCTCCCATATATTGCAAGGGGTGCTGGTTGCGTGAGTAGAAAATATACTGCAGCGTGGCTGTTGAAAGGTGTTGAAGAGGGTCTGAGGGGCAGTTTAAAGTGTTCGGGAGTCAGCGAAGGGACCACGGTGGAGATTGGCATCGTAAATTATTTTATTAGATTAGAATGACATTGATAGCACTCGAATTTTTCCTTATTGTGTAGTGGGTATGAGAGTGTTGTGAGGTCGGTAATGGGGAGAGGGGGACTGTGGAAAGCCCTGCCCTAAGAATTTTATAATATAAAAAGATTTATATTGAATTACTAAATAGGCTCGGCCCCCCTGTGTGCTTTGGGTGCCAAATCCTAGAACTCTTACGAGAAGTTAAAATATTTACTATGTTTTTTAATTAAAAAAAAACTTGTCGTTAAAACTTTTTGTTTAATTTTTTTTTGTTTGTTGAAGGTTTTATAATTATTTAAGACAAAACGAAAAGGTTATTTTAAATTATAACACCAATTCTTTATGGAAACGTTAATAAAAAACTACTTCATCTTAACATACTTGAGCTATCTATTACAGAATCATAAACTTTCTATTTTTCGTGAAATGTCTTAGAATTTCTTTGTAATGCACATTTTCTTAAAAATTGTTTATTACATTCAAGACAAATTTTATGATGCTCTGATTTTTCTTCCATGTATGTGCCTTTCTTTTAAATTTTGCTTTACATCGAAAGGGTCTTTTTTAAATGAGAAAGTAGTGTGGGTGGTAAGGACAGAGGTTCACATATAGTATCACAACAAAAAAGGAATAAATACGATTCAAATATAATTTATTACAAAAATAATAAAAATAATAGCAACAATGTGTGTTAATTCATCATTCGAATAAATCGCACACAAATATTAAAACGTAATGGCCAGTTAACGAAATTGCCGCGCTAGAAAAAAACAAGAGGCGTATGGCCTGTAACGCATAATATAGTGCGGTAAAAAACGTATCTACACGCAAAATATGAAAATATACAAGAAACAAAAATAATAAAAATAATAGCAAAAATGTACGTGAATTCGTTATTCGAATAAATCGTATGCAGTTGTCAAAACGTGATAGCCAGCTTATCAATGTGTTCACGCTAGAGAAAGATGAGAGATATATGGCCTGTCGAACGTAATATAATGAGGCTGAAAAGTACCTACACGCAAAAAAAGAAGAATACGCAGAAATACAAATATTATAGTAAATACGGCGCGGGACTAGTTTCCGGTAGGTCGCATGGCTGAACGCAAAAGAAAATAATAATAGTCGTCGGAGGTGAGTTCCGAGAATTTAAGTATAAACTGTTCGCGTATGACAACGGCTGTAAGGTGAACTTGATATTGTTATGATCCGGCGTATGCTAAAACAATACGTACAAAGTCAGCGCCGCTGCTCGTTAAATCAACCAAAAGAAAATAATGAATAAGTGCGTGACCTTGTCTGTGCAACACAAAAAAAAAAGGAAAATTAAATCCAACATACGTCGCGTTTACGGGTTTACTCCTGGAATCGAGATTCTCATAAAATAACCAGGTGCTCTAACGTGTCGGTGCTTTCAAGATATTCGTAAACAAACAAAAGAAAAATCACTTAAGGTCATAACAATAAATTAAACAAGGCAGACACTGTCTTCTTGGCCGGTTCGGCGACGCAAAAAACAAAATATTATAACGCAATTATAATGCACAGCGGCCCTTAGAATAAAAAATCGAGCAGACTAACTAAATTACGGAACGCACACAAAATAATGGTCAGATCGTAACCACACGGGCGTAGAGACACACAGCTAATCAGCGCATTAACGGAAAAAAGGACACGGAGCAAGAATCACACGGAAAACGCAGAGAAGAAACAATTACAAGCCGGTAACTTAAACGAAGAAAGAGAAAGAAAACAAAAAAGAGAACTACAACCAAGACGCTATATAAAAAACCAAGGAAAGCTCCGTCGTTCGAGCTAAGCAGATCGAAGGGCACTACTTGGTTGATTATTAGACAACCATGGGCCAGGGAGTACCCCCTCAATCGTGTGAGTGCTGGACTCACTGCCTCGCTCTCCAACGGGTAGCTCCTACTCACTGGCTCTCCGATGCTGAGCTCCCGATTTTTTTCGATTCCGCTTGGGCGTCCCGTGACTAACTCTCCTCGGCTCAGCCTCGACCCCTTTACTTTTGTTTCCCCCTTTGCCTCTCTTTTTTTTCCGGTGGTGTACCTACGGCCAACCTGCGCACTTACAACTTGCGCAATTCCCTCTTTCAAAAGGAAAGAAAAATAAGAGGAAGAGGTCCCATGTGACTCAGCTCGCGTGTGTGCGCACCTACACCTTGCAACATATAGTGCATTTATTATGTAATAATCGCATGTGATGTAATGTGTTATTATTTTATGATAAAAGTATTGTTTTAAACAAAATATAATATTATTATGATAACTTGATATACGTGTTATCAAATAGTATTATAGTCTTTCAATTTTTTATTTAAAATTTTAAATGCTTTGAAAAATACTTTGTTATTTATAAATATAACTTAACATAATTAAAAAAATTTATAAATTTAATTCTATATTTTAAAATTGTATAACACGCATGTGAAAAAGGATAAGGTAAAAGACAGGTGGACTCTTTTGATTAGAAAATTTAATTTTACATTATTTTTTGAATTAAAATAGGGAAAAGGAAAGTTATATTTGTATATTTGTGGTTAATAGAGCTCTTTAAGATGGCTTATACGAAAGCCATATTAATATAGCGAAGTTTTCAGTACTTCTATTATTTAATGACAATGTCAAACCAAAATTCATACATGTTAATTTATTATGTCATAAAAATACATGTAACAAACTTAAATTTTACAGAGTTGTTATTTAAAATTAAAACAAAATTGAATTATTGAGAACTTAATACTAACGAATAAAATAAAAAGCGTTTGTAAAAATAACTCAAATACTTAGTACTATAAAATAATATTTAATTAACAAACTTTTTTCGATGATTATTCTTTCTATCTCTTATAACAATAAATTTCAAGTACATTAATTTACTCCTGAGTGGTAGAAAAATAAATGAAAAAATTTTTAATTATTACTTTTTTAGAGTTTTTTTTAGTATTCTCAGTATATTTCTTGAGAATTATGTATGATTTACATTTATTTAAGCTATACATTGTAAGTAATAAGTATCGTTAATTTTTCTCGTTAATTAAAGATGGAAGTATCAAAGTAATGTAATCGGTATTTGTTCTGCAAGAAAAATTGTGTGAGATGTGGGGGTGGCAACCCCTAGTGGAATCAGTGGCAAGGCTTTCGCTACCCACCCCCCCCTCTTCCGAAAAATTGAAATTATTCTGAGTATGTGGAAAGTTAGTTAGAGTACAAGAAAAATCGTATGAGGGCGATTGGGGATTGGTAGGGATTTTTCGTTTGACTTTATTTTTGATACCATCAATTGATGTACGTATCTACTACTTTGAAGAAAACTTATCATTTTTTCATAATAATGGACACAATTTTATATACAGATAGTCTAAGGAAGATAGTATCCAACTCAAACGGGCTTGACAATAAGGACTCAATAATGGACAGATTGACAGTTTTAGGGCTCGATAATAGTGTGAAATATAAAATTTTTCATTTAATCGATATGAATTTCTTATCAATGATTTTTTTTTAATTAGAAAATATTGACTTACAATAAATTAGGTAATTTATTGATGTTGATTTAAATTACAATAAAGTTATTTAGTATAATTTTAATATTACATGAGTTTCCTGAAAGTTGCAACTGTTTGCGCATACCTCCCATTTTCATAACTTTTCTGAATCCTGATATTCTTTTTGTGATAGTATGAAAAGCATTCTTTAATCCCATTCTCTTTCCATATTTAATAATAGACTCAGTATTAAGAAGAATTTTCTTGTTCTTGATAAAATCAAGTTGGGGGGGGGAGTGGTGGCGGTAGTAGTTCAACAGAGGTTAATGGGGGGCTAAAGGTTGTTTGTGTGGATTTTTCTACACGAACAGCTGTATAATACAGGAAGATATATAGGCATTATCATTAGTTTAAAATTTTTTCATCTCCTAGTCATGAGTCACTTACATCGAAAATATTAAAATAAATGCCAGACAATAACCCAACGCAAATACAATGTACACAGGTATGTTTCGTTATTGTGGGTAATATATGTTCCCGCATCGACGAATAACAAAATAGTGGTGATGAGATGAGCAAATCGTACAAAGTTGATGAGGACGGTCGAGAATTAGAAAAGGTTTTAAAGGTATTAAATCGGACCATCTACTAGTATTTGATATTCTTTAGTAATGAAATATATGTCCTATGTAATAGAATTGTTTTTTTTTTTTTTTTTTTTCGTTAATGGTACATGTATTTTTCTTTATAAAACTATATGAAAGACATATATACAAAATATTTTTATTATAATACTTGCTCAAAATTTGTTACTTTATGCTGACTTTTATAAAGATTCTCACTATTTTCTAATTCTTATTTATCTTTGTCGTCTTTACGAAAATTTTATTCTCAATCCCTGTTAAGTTAACATAAAAAAAGCATAGCTTTTATCTTTAGAATTTCAATTGTGTGTAATAAGTATAAAAAAAATACGACTCTACGGATGGACCGCGGTGTCTTTACATTTCAAATTTAAGTTTTGCGCCTTCAGCCCCTAACAATTGTAATTATGATAGCGTTACCACATATAAAATAAATTGAATAAATGAAAGTGATTTACTTGTCAGGCTTTTTTTAAAATACCTACTATTTAAATGATGAAATTTATAAAGAGTGTACCTAACAATTTACGATTTTCAAAATACCGAGTTCAATAATTCACTAGTTGGAAGTCTTATTTCTGCTGAGAATCCCGACACACACATCTGGTTTTTTATTTTTGTTTCTCACCCAAGAAACTTAGATTTTGTGTTTCCTTACGTGACATTTGATAATATTAAAGTTTTGTCTATTTTCTACAACTTTTTTGTTAAAAATATTCATCATTTGTGTATTGTTTTAATTACTACACAAAATGTCTGCTTCGTTTAATTGTAATCTGATACTCATTTACTATTATTGCATCGTACTTCGTCTTACATTTTTGTGTCCCTTTAACTTTTAATCTCGCCTTGTTTTTTTTTATTCTTTTGGAAACTGGTAATTAGCACCAATCATTTAAGGACTTCACAGCTCTCTCAATTTCTTTCATTCTTATGTCATTCTAAAACTAACTGATGTACATAATTACAATCAATACTTTTTTTAACGCCTTGCTTTCCTAATTCCATTTTGTCTTCTTAATGCTTATGCATTCAATCCACTTATTATAATTTTTATAATATTGTTTTCTTTAGTTCTAAAACATCCTAGATCAATGTTGTCACGGCGTCGCCGTTTGGGGTTCGTGGGAGTTTTGGTAGAAAAGAGAGGGAACGTGGTGGAGCGGAAAGAGAGCGACGAGTTAGAGAGACCAGCTGGAGATTGCGAGCGAACTGGACGTGCGAAGAGAGTTGGGAAGCGGTGAAAGGCGCGAAGAGGGTAGGGACCTGGATGAACGTGTCACCAGGTGTCTAAACAGTGAGGAGAAGCGATGCCGGTATTGGGTATTGAGTCACCCGGGTCAGCGCTACTAACCGAATCTGAAAGGATACTTGGCTGGTGGGGACGCCCACTAGTTGTCACATCTTCAGGATGCACATTTCGACTTTGACGTCACACTCTGTAGCCGTCGGGAAATAAAATAAGTCCGCTCCTCATTAATTGTGCAAGGTTTATGTATAAGCTCGCGAGGTCTGCCCGCTGCGTAGGACGGGATTAGAAGGTGTACACCGGTTATAGTTATAAATATACGTGGGACAGTGGTCTTCCCACCGAGGTTTATTATAACGTACTATATTGTTAATTACAAACACATACACACACACGACTTCTTATTGTTCAATTAATACTTTGGATTTTCTAAAAACTGACATAATTTTGTAACAAGGTCACGTGGTCTCTCTCTCCGACCTCCAACCACTGTAAATTGTACTTATACATTTAGAGTATAGTGCTGCTGGCTTACGAACAGTTCGCCGATCTGGCCTCTATATTATATATATGATACACTTACATTCATAATTGAGCCGACCCGTGCATACGTGTATACATATGCATGCAGCAATAGCTACTGCAGCTTTATTGCTTAATCTTACTGGTAACAAGTCTATAACTACACGGAGACAAATCTGTCGCAGAATTATTGAATCAAAATACCCTGATGCGTCGTCAAACGCATGCATGCACGGGCAATCACGTGTAAATGCATCCATAGTACCTGTATAATGGTATGTATCGCCGTATAGCGTCTGTTCGACGGCGTGGGAGTAGACAGAGCTTGGCTCAGCTATACTACTATATCGTATATATATTTTCCTATTCGTGGAACGTTTCCCTATTTATGGAACATAAAAATTTATGGTTTTGTTGTGCAATATATTTAATAAAAAACCATGGTAGTTGTATATTTTGTTTATCTTCATGAGTTCATAAGAAAAGTTTTATGATACATACGATGAATGACCAATTTTAAGAATTATTCCATAAATAGTAACGAAGTCGAACATAACCTATCTTTAGAACTGTACATATTATGGTACTAAGCTTCAACGAGTAATTTATACAATTTTACTGAAGAAATAAACGTTAAAATTATTTTTGTTGTACAAAACAGTGTCATACAAGTGAAAAAAACTTTAACTGTCTTGAAATATTCCACTGAATTCATATTTTAAAAAATTTCGTAAATATGAACATAATTCTAAAACAATAGGTACAGTGTTTTATAATTGTGAACATTTTGGTCGTATAATGTTTTTATAAACAAAGTAATTCCACACTCACAAACCATACTAAAAAAAAAATTATGATTGAATAAACGTTTAAACGATTTCTGTTGTATACAATAGTGTCATATGAGTGAAAAAAACTTTAACTGTTTAAAAATATTACACTAAATTCATATTTTGAAAAATGTTCGTAAATATGAACATAATTCTAAAACAATAGGTATAATGTTTTATAATTGTGAACATGTTGGTCGTATAATGTTTTTATAAACAAAGTAATTCCACACTTACGAACCATACTTAAAAAAAATAATGATTGAATAAACGTTTTAACGATTTCTGTTGTATACAATAGTGTCATATGAGTGAAAAAAACTTCAACTGTCTAAAAATACTATACTAAATTCATATTTTAAAAAATTTTCGTAAGTATGAATATAGTTCTAAAACAATAGGTACAATGTTTCATAATTATGTACATTTTGGTCTTATAATATTTCTATAAACAGAGTAATTCTACAATCAAGTACCATATTAAAAAAAAGAATAATAATTGTAAATGTATAGCGCATGAGTAGAAACCAAAATTTATTTTATTAAAGCTCACAATTAAGAAAAAAAGTTGAAGAACCGAGTATGATGAAATTTGTTGTCATAATAGAAATATGTACTTTACTGAACGTCTTCTATACAGATTTCTCTCTGTGTTTCTCCTATCAGCTGTACATTTTTAAAATTTTATTATTTTTATTTAGTTTTTTCTTAGCAAACAATATCTACTTACATATTTAACACTAAATAAACTGTTGTATATTTGTGCTAGAAATATATAATTCTGAGTGTGTGTATACTTTAGCATACATATATTTTGGCATGTGTGATACACTGTGTGTATCTGCAGAAATTATCAGTATAATTAATTTCGGATAACGTTTCGTTGCCACACAAATAAGGCAGCTCCGCTCCGATCAGGGGTTCCGAGACTCCTCACGCTTAATTTTTTTTCTATTTAGTGTTGCTACATTGTTTTTGAGACTAGCAATTTCAAGTTCTCAGCTTCTAGCTTTGTATTTCATGGAAGTCATAACTTAAATATATTTATAAATGAATTACAATTACAGTAAAAACATACAGTCATAGGTTTATTCCAAATAACTTCAGCATGATCCTTGTTTCGGTTAAGAATTTATTTAGTAAGAAGTTTATACTTATTGTTTCAACGAATCGTTAATTTATGTACTTCATAAATATGAGAAAACCTTAAAGATTAGATTTTCCCTGAGTTTCTTTGCAGGCAAAATTAATTTTTTTTAAAGAGTAAACTGTAACATCCTTTTAGCAGTTTTTGAGATTTCTTTTCATAGAATATGAAGATTTTTTATGCGTTTCTTTAAAGCCGTTATAAAGCCAAATCAACAATGTACTATTGTGTTTATATGTTGAAAATTAAATTATTAGTTTGATCCATGGGATTTTTTTGTATACAGAATAAGGTAGGTTGTTGACTTGTTGTTTTTTTAGAGGGTTTTTTTAGAGGTTAATCACCCTATTTTAATTCGGTTAAATTAAACTGGTAAAAAGAAAAACACACTTAGGGTGAGCTTAGTTAAAATCATACAACTATACTTTTTTCACTCTCCTGCGCACTTCCTGCGCTGATTCTCCATTACCCGATCATAGTTAAGTTCAAAAACGTTGTGTTTGATGCGATACGCGAATGTTGGGAGCTGAATATATTAACTTCTTTATTAAAAACCTATGTTTATACTATAGAATTTGAAAAACGTAGTTCACCACATGCACATCTTCTTGTAACACTACAACCTAACAACAAAATAATTTTACCTGAACACATTAATAAAATTATCAGCTAAAATACTTTCAAATAATAAGAAACTTGCCAAATTGGTTATTAAAAACATGCTTCACGGTTCTAGTACTTAAAAAAGCTCATGTTTCAGTACATTCAATAACAAATGTTTCAAACATTTTTCTAAATCATTTGCTGATACAGCATCCTTAAAAAATGGTTATCCTGAGCATATCAGAAAAATAATATTTTTGATAATCACGTACAGAAAAAGACTAAAAATAAACATAAAATCAGAGTTGACAATGGTTGTAGCGTATGATAAAATTTTGTTAACGAAATATAAATGCCACATAAAGGTTGAATATTGTGCATCTATTCAAAGCATAAAATACGTGAATGACTTCATTGATAACGGTAGTGATAGAGCTTTTATTGAAGTTATTCTGATGATGAAATTCTAGATAAAATAAAAAACTATGTTAACTGTAGATATTTCAGTCCCATAAGAGCAGCATGGAGGTTACAAGAATATGCAATTTGTGGTAGGAGTCATAAGGTTGTAAATCTTGCTGTGCACCTCGAGACTGAACAAAATTTAATTTTCTAAAAAAGCAAAATTGGAAAGATAATAACAAAAATGTCAAACACATACATATAAAGATGTAAAATATGAAACATTTAAAGATACTACGATGGCCATGGGTTTAATTAAGTATGATTCACAGATTGACAATATTTTTCAAGAAGCTGGTACTTGCATGCTTTCCATTCAATGAAGATAATTTTTGGCAAGGTTCTTATTATCAGAGAGTACACAAGGAGATGAAATTTAAAATAAGCATAAAAACTATTTTTGTGAAGATTTCATTCGTAATAAAGAAAATTATGCTTTTCTGCACATCAACGAAATTTTTGAACTTGAAAATTATTCATGTGAATCATTCGACTGACCTGTACCGTTTGAAATTGACTTACAAAACAATGATAACGCAGAGGAAGTTGCATTCTGTAAACATACGTTCGATTCGATGTATGCTCAGCTAAACAATGAACAAAAAGATGTTTTTTGAATTGTATGTAAGAACGTTGAGAAGATTCATTTTATACACGGCCCTGAAGGATCAAGAAAAACTTTTTTATGTTAAACATAAATTTATTACTTCATATCACAAAGAAAAAAGAATTTTGTCAATGGCATGAGCTGGAATTGCGTCAGTACTACTACCGGAAGGTATAACCAGTCATAAAAGTTTTCGCTTACCTTTGGATTTAAATAATATTGAGCCTGCATTTTTTAAAATCAAATCTGAAAAAAAGAATTACGTGAAATCGATTTGATAATTTGAGATGAGGCTTCTATGATTCCGAAAAGAGATTGAGAGAAAGTAGACAGAACTTAACGTGATATATGCAACACACGTACATTTTGAAAGTTAATTAATAATTTTGGGAGGAGATTTCCGTCCAACACTTTCTGTTATATCAATGGTTATAGAAGTATGGTTATATCAGACACTATTAAGTGATCATTTCTTTAAAGTTTTTTTTACATTTTAAAATTAAATACAAACACTCGTTCGGTTGATAAAAGTTTTTCTAAATGACTTAAAAAATTACCAATCTTTATTAAATAGTATTATTCTGACTTCTCATGATTAAATCTAATGAAAGTAAATACGACAACTCATTATAGCATGGATCATGCCACGTGCAAAGGTGTCGATAAATCGGATGATAACATTAACATAAATTTCTCTATTGAGATATTTAACAACATTTGTAAAGGTTTGCCACCGCATTAACTAAATTTGAATGTTAGAGCAATAGTTACATTGAAAAGAAATTTGTATAGCAGATGATTTGTAGAACGACTCAGAAATAGAAATAAAAAAATTATTTAAGTATAATATTTAAGCTTAAATTATCACAGGAGAAAAACTTGGAAATAGGGTATTTATATCTAAAATCACTTTAAGGTGGCTCCAGCGCCTAGTGCCGTATCAAAATGGGGAGACTAAAAATTAATCATTATTTTCTTCAAAATATGGTATAAAATTATCGTAGAGACTGTTGCAAGCCATATTCTACATTTTATCTGTTACTTTAGTGAGTTAATGTAAAAAAACAAAAAAGTTTTATGGTGCCCTAATTGATGAACTGTTACGGTACGCTCCTAAGTTCAAGAGTAGTTATACCTATATATATGTACTCTGCAGAATGCAGACAGCTGAGAGCTGACTTGCACTCGCAACTGTATACTTAGTCTCCGATTATTTAAAGATTTTGTTCGATAACAAGACACTTTTCTCATGTCATGGAAAACAGTGTAATAATAAATACAAGATAGTATGTTTTTTACACCTTACGGGTTATTTATATAAGTGCAGCAGTAGGTTGTATATCGCGTAAGCTTGCATTTCCTATCTAACCCGTCTTAAAACCACGATTTTGTAAGCATGATTTCTTACAATTTTCATTGTCAACCTTAATTTTTTTTTATACGAATAGAAAGATGGGAATTCAAAGAATATAATTCAATTTTATTAACTTCGGTTGGGTTATTTATAATTTTAACATTGAGATTTTTATATTTTACTGCAAGCAATTTCCTTTAATCTTGGCATTCGCTTTGACAATTACCAACTCTCAAGGGAAAAGTTTTGATAAAGTCGGTGTATACTTAAAAAAGCCTATATTTTCTTTTGAAAAACTATACGTATCTTTATCAATATTTAAATCTAAAGAAGGGATATTTATGCAAATTGAATTTAAAAATAATGTGGGTTCATAAAATGTTGTTCGGGAAGGAATTTTCTATAAGGAGGAAGTACACTTTATGGAAAAAAAAAAATTAACGAATTGGAAGTTATTACATAAATTAAAACAATATTTAATAGAAGCATATGACATTATATGTTTATATTTCATTATGTTACAATTTTGTTGGAAATCATTAAACTTTAAATTTTGATTCACGATAACTATTTATAACATTTTCCTAAATAAGATCCTTTTTTCAATGTTCTTTAGCAAAATTGATTTACTTTGTGATGACTTGGTATACGTATTGAAAGCAATAATTTAAAAGAATTAAATTTTTTAATTCTGTACTAAAAATCTTATCTTATGAAAATTAAAGTTAAGTATTAAATAATAATTTTTCCGCATTATACAGTTATTTTTTAATTCGTGTGCATAAAAAGTAGTAGGTTTAAGACAGACGGGTTTTTTAAAAAAAAGCTATTAGTAAGTGCAACGAAGTATAAATAAACTATTATTTGATGACTATATTAATTAATGTTTTTTTTTTCACTTAAATCAAACATCGGGGAGCTCTGTCGCTTTGTGGTTTTATAAGGCAACTGGCGATGTCTACCACAGTTTCTATTATTTTTTTATTACTTAAGTTTCAGTATATATTTGTGATCGTATTATATCATACGATTACACGTATTGATCGTATTGATTCAAAACTCTATTTACGAAAGAAGTACAAAAAAAATCAACGCCCCTCAGATTTTATACTTATAATAAATGTAAAGTAATAACTATATTCGATGTTTTTTGTACCTGTTACTAAGTATAAAATCGACTATTTGCCTCCTGGGTGGTGTGTAAAAAAAAGATAACTATATACAGCTAAGAGCTCGTTTACCTTTAGCTGTAGGAGCTACCGCTTTCAATTGCTGGTTACAGCTAGTTTCAGCTTAAGTACAGTTTGTGTATACAACAGCCTATCGATGTACTCTAGACTGAGCTGCTATTAATCTGTAAAGTCATCCCTCATATTTAAAGGGAGGCTGGATTACTAACTAACAGTGAGGCAGCTATGGGTGGTCGGTGGAGGGGTGACAGGGAGGGGCACTTAAAAATGGGTGGGGATGGTCTGCGGGGAGTGCGGTGGGGCTTACAAGAAAATAAGGGAGATTAATAATGGGTCAAAATAACAATGAAATTAACGGAATTTTCCCTTATTCTGTAGGGGCTAGGGGTGGCTGCAGGGGGGTCACGTGGGGCTTTGAAAATTGTGCGGTTGCCTGCGGAATGCTAGGGGGGGCTTAATGGTTCTTCGGCTATTATTTTGTTAGATTAAAATATTATCGACAGTAATCGAATTTTCCCTTATTTTGTGGGGATGTTGTGGCAGGGTGGTGGCGTGGCTGCGGGGGGCGCGGGGGAGTAGTGTGGAAAGCCCCCCTCTTAAAACTATGTGATGTAGGAAGATATATGTATATATTACAGTCATTTCTGAGAACTATGCCCCATAGGCCTTAAAATGCTGTGTTACTGTCCATACATATGCTATCATACATTATTCTTATAACACTTTTCTATCCTATTTGTCATAATAATATTAACACTGAAATCCCGCTTTATCATGCACATATTCTCGACGTACATTTATTTCCCATGTTATCATAAATTAGTATATTTAATGCCTAAATGTCTTCTGATTTATTTGCTAATAGTGTGAACTGTTATGTTGAAAGTTTATATTTCATAAGTCATTTGTTCATCAATATTTTTCTCCCCTCAATCTGGAATTCACACAAATTTATACAGTCTACTTCTTCTAGTCTAGAGCACTACATGTTTATTTTTTTGTTTAAGTAGTTATCTGTATTGTGAAGTACCTAAACTTGATAAAACAAAAAATTTTTACAAAACATTTTAATTCAATACATAGTTAGAAATAGTTATTTCAAGTCATCCTCTGTATGCATCAATGTTAAGAAGAATGCTTTTTCTGAAGGTTATATAATAACATAAAATTTTTTGTATCCTTGCAACAAAGTGCAGAAAGTAAAAATTATTTTGCTAATCGGTCTTAAACTTAGATATTTTTTTACTTATACTTTTGTCATATTCCACGAAAAAAAAAGATTAACTGCTGGTGCTTCATTAAAACCTACCTTTTTTTTCGATACAGCATTATATAAAAACTTTTGTGAAACTGCAGAAAATAAAGTTATTGGTTAAATATCTTTAAAAAAAAAAGTTATAAGTTAAAATCTTATTATACTATGATTCAGGGGCTCTACTGTACTAAAAAAAACCTATTTTGTGCCAACATTTTTTCCAATTCTCGAAGCACTTCTCGTAAGCGCTTTTTGGTATAGTCTTGAGCTCTTGCAGCGATACAGTCTTTATCTTTTTAATTGTTGCCAATCTCCATCTTTTTATAAGTCTCTGGAGTTTTGGGAATAAGTATCTAACAAGATCTATTAGTACATTCGTGAAAAATAAGTTTGTATTGACATAAATATTTTGGTGGTCTTTGCGCCGTTAACTATTAAAAAAAATTATTTCTACATTAAAAGCAATACTCAACATTTCATTTTGGACTATCAACAAATGTTAAAAGTTGCTGATGGATTCTTTTTGCGAGTAAATGTGTAGAACTATGGATGAGATAGACAAGTAGATTCAAAGATGTATTGACTTCATAAATCTTTGGTAAACCGTAAAATTCAGCCACACTCGTGTCAGTAAGCGATAAACTATTGCAGTGGTATATTTTAGAAGTGAAGCTATTACTGTTGAGGTTATTTAGTATAGCAAAAAAAAGTTTATAAAGTTGGGAGGATTTTTCAAAATTATTTTTTTAGTACGTTTGTTAGACAAAGTATTGTAAGTTTTAAATAAGTATGATATTTTTCCGCCTTCTAACCTCAAAATAGCACCTTCGCCGCTTGATTTTGGGTGCTCAGGCAGAAAAATAATATACGAAACTCGTTCGAAAAGGCTTCAATTTACGAACTTCGTTACGGCCCTCGTCTTCGGCTCGTGCCGTAAACCTCTTGGTTCGTAAATTGAAGCCTTTGCAAACTTGTACGTAATATACCATGGTTAAAGCACACGTTACTTTAGCCTACTTTTAGGGGGGGGGGGGAGGGTAAAAGAAATGTTAAAATTATTTTTTGGAAAATTTAGTACAGATTTGTTACCTTTTGCGTATTGACGATTTTCAGGTCAAATTTCCATTTGTATATCTTTTCTGGTGTCCCATTGAGAGATACAAAGTTCTGAATTTTTAAAATCCGTTCATAGATGACGTTCGAAAAATTTAGTACATTACATTAAATTTTTGCAAAAATATAATACTGGCCGCATCGTATGAAATAATCACATGAGATTTATTTAATATCAAATTATTACTAACACTTTTAGCATCACTATTTTAGTTTTTGCTTTTGTTATGAGAAAACATGTATACGTATAAGTCTCACTCATCAAACTTTCCGAAGCTTTTGCTTTTGTTGGAAAGGGATTTTTATTAAATTGGACTTCCTCTTTACAAGAAGCTGTTATTAAATTAGTCATAGCAGAATACTGCAAAATGCTCATAAAATCTCAAAAAACGCTGATAACAATTTCTTTCAGGGTCATAAAATATATCTTCAACACATAAAAAGGGTAAAAAATCTCTTTGGTTTAGTGGAAACATAAAAAACATGTTTTTTATAATTACTTTCAAATATATTACTAAAATTTGTTAAATTTTTTAACTTTAGATTCATGTAACGGAGGAACGTTTCAAACGACACTAGAAAGAGCCCAAAGTCCTCGCAATTTAACTGGAGTAACATTTCATTCAACAAACATACGTAATCAAATAACATCGCAAACTTCTGGAAGCTTACACTCCCAGCACTCGTCTAGCAGGTGTGTTAAATTTATTGTAATAATTATAAAATTTTATTTAGTAATAACTAAAGTTTACTTAAAACACTCTACAATATTATAGCATTATAAAACTAATACTTAATATTTTTTGTACTGCTGTATTCATAATTAGTTTAAAGAATAATTGAAACATCTAATTCAGTATTGGTACACTTAAGTTTATTTTTTTTTAAATAAGAATGTGTATGAATATTCCTGTTTAGATTGTATCAAAGGTTTAAAATTTTTATTAATTATTTTCTTTTACTTAAATTTTCTATACATGCCAAAAATCTTCTATGTATCACTTAAAAACAAGTAATGATTATTCGAGTATCCTCAAGTATTATTTGTGATGTAAAAGTAGAAGAAAAAATCTTTACCATAAATTGAACACATTACCTGTAGTTAATTGTCTTAGACAACTTACCGAAGTTTAGTAAAGAAGTAGGACTGTTACTTTCATTCTTTTAAGTAAATTGGGTAATAGTAAATAAAAATCTTTTAATGGTTTTAAACTTAAATTATAGCTAGTAAATTAGAATGCATATTCACTAAAATATGAGCGTGTAGTAGTAACCCCTTCTTTTGAAATTTAATCGTATGAACGTAAGATGAAATTTTTCTAACTATACTCTTTTTTAATGATGTCCAAAACGAGTTATTCTTCTGTATGAAACAATTTAAGAAAAATATTGCGTATATGTCACAGTTACAAATAAATCGGGTTAACAAGTTTCTAAAACTGCCATTGCATCCAAGTTGCAATATAAGTTATGGATTACACAAAAATTTTTTTTTCATTTTTCGGTTTTCTCATTATTTTTGGAAATATTTGAAGCACTGTTTATATTATGATCTAGTCAACCTCAATAATATTCAATACAGCAAAAATAATTCACACGATTACGTTCTGTCATAATGTATACAATAAAGAATCAAAATGTTTTTCATGAAACACAATCTGTATAAATAATTATAGAGTTTTATTTTATTTGTAATTGTAATTTTTATTTGTATTAGTCCTCCAACTTATACATCTAGATGAAAACAGCAAAGGAACTACCATTGGAACCACAAAGTGAGATAACTTATCAAAATTTGTATGTTCCAGAATATTGTTTGGTAAATTTTTGGGATGAATATGGAAATAAAAATAATAAGGCTGAAAGCGACTTTTCCGTAAGGTTACATGTTAAATTGCCAATTTTTAAAATTCCACATGTAAAGAAGGGTATAGCTTAACGATCTACAGTTTTTTGAGATATTTTTTATGCTATTTGAAATACACATTCAATGTTAAAATGATATCTGTCAAATTAACTTATGTGTGATGAACGTCGTGAGGGGACCTTCACTGGCATGTAATACTACCCTATTTAAGAAAGTAGTACTACAGGATAGTTTTTGTTAACCTTTAAGATACTCATATTTTGAGTATTAAACGTGGACTGAGAATGAGTGTGTAGGACTTAAAAAAATGTTATCTAAAAAAATGTACTAATTGCCTTAAAAATTAGGTAATTGGGTATTTAGTATCTGACACGGAAAAAATTATGGTCCGGAAATAGTGGCCACGACTCTTAAAGATTGACCCATGCTTATGCGCAGTGAACGGTTCGTAGTATACATGAGCACCTACGTGCACCACACTACAACGCCTGTGTTTGAGATACCGTGCACAAGAATGAGCCCCACGAGCTCATCTGTAGTATGTTGTATAGAAGGACGTTCTTGTACAGCTATATGCGTGGTTGAATATTAAAGTGTCATGGGACTCGTGTGGTATATTTTATGAGTGTCTAATCTCTACGGTATAGCTCTTACTCTGAAACTTGATAGTGCGAGTTACAGAATACTATCCTGGATTAGCATAGTGTCTAGTTATTTGTTGCAGCTATAAAATAAAATGCCTAATAACAGAAACTAATTAAAGGATTCTATTTAAGTTAGCTTGGTGTGAATTGCTATATATTTGTGAATTACTAGTGACCCCCTACAGCCAGTAGCTGTACCTACTTGTATAGTGGTCAGAGACCAGAGTTTTGGCATTGTAGCTGAGCTGGTTGGAACACAAATTTTACCTATTAGCCTCATGAACTGGAGCATGCATCATATGGAGCACAGCTTTCAACAGGTGAGTTTAGTTAGTTCCAATTATGAGTACTTCAATGTAGTTGCTCGTTGAATTTCAAATATATTCGCAAAGATTCCAGCTCTTTTTGGGTTAAAAATTTCGAAAATTTTGGTATGAAATAATAAGGTATGTATAATAATAATACTGTCAGTATCCATGTGTCAATCTTGTACAATTATTTATGTATCTTGTGTCTTACTGATCACTTAATGCAATTAACTCTCTTAAGGACAAAAAGTATTTAGTGTGTTTCGAGGATTTAACGAAACAACGACGATGCTCTAGTGTCGTTTTTTAAATAAAATAAAGTAAGCCGTTCATATACGATCAACAACAGAGTTGGCGTATGGTTAGATAATATTGCCAAAGAAGTTTCAAGATGGCTTATGTTATCACTCAGAATTTTATAAGAATGTTCACTCTCTTGGAAAAAAATATTTGAAGGAGTTTGAGAAAAAACTCAAAAACGAGGAACAAATCAGCCCCAGCACTTCAAGCAATAATAGTAAAAATCGAGAACAAACTGACCCCAGCACCTCTGGTGAAACTAAAAACAGGACACCGTCGATGAATTTGTTTTCGTATACTAGTAGTAGACAATAAACAATGTGTTATTTGAATTCGGGAATGATCTGTCATATTCAGTTTTAGAAGAATTGGAGACGGTAGTAGCTTACACATCTTTGTCAAAGTCCCCTTGTCTTCCAACAGGTATTGAAGTTGGCAAATGTCCATGAAGTTTAGCCAGGGTTTTAACCGACAATTATGACTTAAAATTTGAAAGCAAGGTCTGACTGGGGAAAGATACAGTACACGATACTGTAGGTTACATTGTGCAAACCATTCTTCCAGAAGACGACTTTGACCGTAGGGGAATTGTTGAATCAAACAACAAAGCAGGCACTGTCTGAATCCGAAAGATACATTGGCCATACATTAAAAGCTGCTGAGGAGAAGCTTCATGAAGTTTAATTAGAAGCTAGTACTAGCTATAAAAAGAGTGGAGGAGGATCTGGCAAAAATATTCATCAAGTCAAGTTATTAGGTTGTAGCAGCCGTAAAAAGAGTTTTGATGACGAGTTTCATCCTGAAGCTTGTGCAATCCCTAAAACATCTTATCACGAAGCTGAACAAGATTTCGAAGATTGTGCCACTACCAAATCCACAGATAGGCAGTTGAAGTACAACTTAAAGCTTTTGCCAGCAGAAGTTTTTGAAACTGAACTCGAAAGTTCAGTACGCGTGTTTGAAAATCCTAAAATATTAGATCCTGCTTTTGCATTTTCGTACTACTTTGACGAAGATAATACACCTATGGGGGTTGGCTATAATAATCGCATTTATCGAAATGAATTTCCTAAAAACAGGTTTAAGTTTCTGATGTTTATAAATAAATCACCAATAAACAATGAAGTTATCAAGATGGCCCTTCAAAATTGTTTACGTTTCATGAATGAAACTAGAAAAGAAAACATTAAGGTGACAGTTAACTTAGCTATATCTATAAAAGTTTTCAAAATTCCTTATCTTAATAAAGTTCTTATCCACTGTGGGGCATTTTATATTATGATAGCTTATTTTAATGCTATCGGAAAGTATATTGAAAACTGCGGACTAATGGACTTCGTATTAAACGCTCAGTTGATATCAAGTGGATCTGTTAACGGCTTCATCGCTGGCAAACCTTTTAACCGATGCAAAAGGCTTTTTTACTATATACGTGCTTGTACTCCCATCACTGTTAATCAATCGATACTTATTTGAAAATATTTTAGATATTAAGAAGGAGTATTTACTCAAATTTGGAGTGCTAAAAGAAAAAAAGGTTACATGTATTATCTAAAATGAAGATATTCTCGGTCTTTCAAACGATTTGGCTAAATTTGAGGAAAGCGTGTATCAAGGAGTTTTGTGTGCCTGCCCGCTACTATGCTATATTTTTAAAACTGATAAATTATAACTTTATGTTGTCAAGAAGCACTTGTACTGATGATTACACTTTGTACCTACATTTACTACTTTATATTAATGATGTTTTTTTCTCGTTAAACTTATTCAATCACGCACTATGATTGACCGCTTTCCACAGTAACTTTTTCAATATTGATAAAAGTTATCCCGGTTTGAGGGAGACATATTTTAAAAAAGAATCATCTAGTGTAAGGTGCACAAACAAAAAATTTTCAGGATAACCAACAGATTTTGTCACAGAAGAATAAAATGCTGACGCGGTCAGTATCGTGAGTGTTTCTAATTCTACTGATTCTGTCGGTGGACTTCAAAAAAAAATGCAGGACGTCACAGCTGAGCTTCAAAGCGGAATCTCACTCGTCAACAGTAAGATGATTGAAAGCCTCAGATCTGAAATACTAAAAAATATTAATCCATTTTGTCCATTTCTTGATAAAAATGTTTCATTCGATATTTCAATAGGTAAAGGTACGAATCCAGATACAATAAACTTATTATCAACCATTGTTCAGTGTTCTAAAGATGCAAATTGGTTTGAAAAATCGCCAAAATTCGTTAAAGTAAAATGTTTGTGACTGAAAAAGTAATAAAAATATGTGAAATAGGCTCAAACGTGAAAAATGAAATCGTACAACATGATGTATGGAGCACTTTGCTAGCCATGTCAAAAACGATGTCGATATTATACTTGCCATAAGATACCCTCTAAGCCCGTTTTTATATGTGTTTTGTCGCTTAAACGGAAAAATATCTAAGACGGCGAAGCCACCCTTTGCTGAATACTTGGAAAAAATATCAGCCAGTAAAGCGCAGAACTTGAATATCACGAGCAATGACTCTACCCATGTAGTTTATGACGGCTTTACGGGAGCTAGCTCAAACTTATGGAGGAGATTAAATGTATAGTGAATTATCCGATCTGTTTTAAATATGGCAACCCGAAATAATAAGCTAAGTATGTTAATCTAATTCTTGATTAGTACTCTGACGGCCCTGCTTACAAGGATTATAATCAGAGGACTCGACATAGTACCCGTAAAATCTGTACAATACTTAGTTGGCTGCAGAAGACAAGCCAGTCGTTACAGAAAGACCAAAATAATGTTTCGTTCAAACAGCAATTAGTTAACTTTTTTTATTAAAGACTGGGTACAATCGGAGGAAGTGTGTTTCTTTTGCACAAGAAGAAAAAGTATTACTCTATACGTAAATTACGATAAATGTTATAAGTATTATACACAGGAAAACGGAGATGGGCCTTTGACATGAAAAGAGATATTGTCTATAGCTTGTGTACAAATTAGCTGGAGACAGACATGAAAATTGCCTTGCATATTTGCAACAATAAAAGTCTTGAAAAATCTGAAGTTTTTATTAACTAGATTGACACAGATATTATCGTCATTATGCTAGGCAACATGCATAACATGCTGAATAAAAATTTAAAAAATTTCATGCGTCTCGGTGGCAGAACAACTTTTCGATTTATATGTGTTACTAATATTTTACAATTAACTAATATGTATAAAGAACTAGCAGCTAATATGGCTCGAGCTTTGCCAGGATTGAACGCCTTTTCTTATTTGACACCATCATTTTATCGAAAAGGGATACCGCTAGCTGAAGGAAATTCATGTCTTCGCCCGTTTATCAAAAGGCTTTTATAGATTTGGGTAATCTTATGGTATTAAACAAAAATAGAATATTTGGTTTACTCGAGAGATTCGTTCCTTAGTTGTACTCATACAAGGATAATAATGATGTAAATGATGTGCGGTATACGATATTTCAAAAAATGTATGGGTTGAAACAAGATCAGTTTTTAAACATATCAAAAAATATAATGCTTGTCAGTTACTGCCAGGCAAATAAGAACTAAAACAGTATATTCTGAGAACTGCATTCGTGAGCAATGTCAATGTCAAAACGGCCCACGTGTTTCGACTGACAACAGAATTTTATTGTATGCTACGGTATCACCTTTTAAGCAACCGCCTTTTCATCTGGTTGCTTAGTTATAAAATTTTTAATTTCGTACCACCCCCATATTACTGCCCCGTCCATTTAAGGTCAATTCGGACGATACTAGAAGACTCTGTACCACTCAAAGGCCCAGAATACCTCTTGCCATCCGGATGCCTCTCTGACATACATGAGATGTATTATTGCCTTGTATATACACCCTATAGTAGGCAGGCATGTTAAAAATTGCTCTATGATACTTGGATCTAATAAGTCTGGTTTGCCTGTAATAAATATCAGGCGTCTGATAGGCTTCTACCTATTATGCGGTATTTAGATGTATCCTCCTATATTATATAGTTAAATGTGTGGGGCGTTCCCCCCACTGCCTCCCAAAAGACCCCCTACTACTCCTCTACCCCCCAAAATTTAAGGTAAAATTTGTCTTTTTTCTACGTTATTTTAATCCAATAAATATCGAATCGGGCCCCCCACCACCCCTTCACTGCCCCCTATCCCTCCTCCACTGTCCTTTCATACGATTTTTCTTGCCCCCCCACCGCCCCCACACGATTTTTTTACTATTTCAATGCACTTCCATTATTGACTTAGAATGGATGAGAAGGATAGATAATAAACAAGCCTGTACTAAACGTATGTACTAAAGATAGTTTCAGTAACAAACAGGGTCGCTCTCTGTAATGAGATTGATTGGTAAAATTTTTTTCTTATAATGTAAAATGTTTAGAAAAAAAATTCAAAGTTTCAGCTATTTATTTAATAATTTGAGGTCAATAAGCTAACTTTAGTGCGAATAGTACCCATATGTTTTTGGAATTACGGAAAAATTAAAAATTCATTAAAAAAAAAAAACAAAAAACGTGACAACAAATTTCTTTCATGTAGTTCATGCAATTTAATCATAAAAAAAAATTACGTACGCTACGTAAAAGAGTAAACGTACGGTGAAATTACACGTTGGCTTATCTGTGCCAAAAATTTAAAAGAGCAGTACATCCATTGCGTCATTTACATGTACATAACCCGGAACACAATGAAATTTATAAATATTGCGGAAAAAAATTTTTCAAGAAAGGATGCATCAAAAAGTCATTATATTAAAGTTTATAAAAAAAAAAATCCATAATTTCAATATCGCTTTAGTAATTATCAACGGTTGTAATAATGTTTGATACAAAATTATGTTACTTGATTCAGAACACAGATTGAACTATTTTGAGTAAATGTCAATGTGTACCTATCATGTGTATATATATATATATATATATATATATATATATATATATATACAATTGCAATATCTCCCCGCAGCCCCTCTTCTGTCGCCATGATCCCCAAACACCCTCTTCCAGCCCCCCCCCCATAATAGAAAAGCAAATTTGCTTGTTGTCTTTCTTATTTTAGTTATTTACGTTTTCGTTTCGACCCCCGCAGCTCCGCTAGGGTCGCCCCACTCAATTATATGCCCCCCCCCTCCACGGCCCTCCCACATGGATAGTTCATTATGTAAAAAAGTTCTTATACTCTTATTAATTACAAGGTCTTGAGTTTGTTAACTTTTTATAATTCATTGTTATTATACAATATACAATATCTTTCATTTCCACACTGCCCATGAGCCAGACAAATCATTTTTATAGTTATAAATAATGTTGAAAAACTTTTAAAATCTAATATTTTATTTAGTTTTAATAATATTTTTTATTGTAAGGTTGATGGTGAGTTAACTCTTTATGAATTTTTAAAATCATACAATATCTATTATTTTCACTTCACCCATGAGGTAGATAGATTAACGTTGCAGTTATTATTAATGCTAAAAAAAACTTTTCGTTAATGGATGTACAAAGTTGATTAACTGTGTCAAATGTAATGAAAACAAGTTCTTACGGTCTTCTGAATCATAAAAATTTTAGTGCATTGTCTTTCTAAATTTATTATTGTATACATACAAAAAAATTTATGAAAACATGTTTTATAAGATGTTGGTTATTACTTCATTTAATAAATAAATGGAAAAATAATAATAAACGTAGTTGTAGTCTTACAAACCACAAATATGTGGGATTATCTACATCTGAATCATCATAAAATAATAAAAATTTTTACTTAAATAATTTTTTTTTGTTAATAAATTCGTTTTACTTCTTTCATGAAACATAAATTGATAATGAATATTTTTTGCTCATATTCATGTCAAAAATGTCTTTCTGCATAACATTGTCTATTTTATTATTATTATTACCTTCAATTTGTATATATGTACCATTTTTGGTTTTTCATCGTAATAACCCTACATACAGTTGTTGGTGGTCGAATGAGAATTTTTAAAATACAAACCAACACTGTCAAAACTTTTTCCTTACGATTTATCAATTTCCATAGCATATGTTAAAACCAAAGGAAATTGCTTTCTGTTTAGTATAAAAAGTAATAATAAAGAGTTACCTGTATTCAAAGTTATTTTTAGTACAAAACTCTATTCCTCAATTTTTCTCCAGTTATTATTTCTGCTTTAATGTTACACTTGAATAATTTTGTAGTTTTTAATCGTATACTATTGCACAAACCGTCGCATGTACTTGAATTTCTATTGAACAAAACTATTGCTCTAACCATGAAACTTCATGGGGTGGGAGACCTTTCTGAATAGTATTTAAAATTCCAATTAGACAATTTACATAAATGTCATGTTTATTAGTAGTCAGTATGACTTCATTATTCAAACACTAATAACGCTCATTAAATATATTTAAACATATATTATTTGTTTTCCAATATCTGGGAACTTTAAATGTTTTAATTTTTTCTTTTTCATTATCTACTAAAAATTTATACTAATTTCTAGATCATTTTGCAAAACCATCGATTTGATTTAACTCAAACCAAGCTGTTAAGGGTGTCTGCAATATTTTAATTGTGTTTTTAATTTTATTTCCTTTGAACATTAATTTTTGCTTATTTCAACATGTACGTGTAAATTTACCATTTAGAGAGTTCTACCACAAATTTGAAACTATTGCCATTTCCATGCTTCTTCTATTGCACTTAAATATCCACCATCAAGAGAGTTTTTAATTTCGTCTAGAAAGTATGAAGATTGGCGACACCCTGCTTGTATATATAAAAGTCTTTGAATAATCATCCTGTAGGTCCGCTTTATCTTTAATAGAATAATATGACATGACAGTCAATGTCACTTCAGGAAGCTTATCGCACATAGGTTTTTGATAGATATTATTGAAACATCTAACTTTTATTCGCTGTAGCGTAAAAAATATCCAAAAAAAATTGTACATCGTTTAACTGTACCATTTAAAAAAATTTTTTTTAGTAAAAAAATCTTCAGGTAAATTAAATAAGACCCTAATTTAAAATGTAACTTTATGGAAGAATCACATAAAACTGCATTTATAAGGAAATTATAAATTATAATTATAATTATAAATAAAAAATTCATAGAAACTTCGCAATTCTTCGGTATGATAAATTACATTCAAATGAACTCATCACATTCTTAAATGGATTTACAAGTGGTTATTTCGATAAAATAAGAGGGGTCGAGTATACATAAAAGTGTACATCGAGGTATATCCTTATGACACAAGTAATTGCCAGCCTGGCTGCATATTTACGCTCTTCTCACCTCTGAACATTAATCCTGCTAACTGTAATGAACGTCCTTTAGTAAAAAAATCACTTAAGTGCCGCGTAGAAGATCAAATAAAATAAAATAAAAATCAATTCATGTATTAATAAAACCTTGTATAAATAACCATTGATAGAAAAACTATACAAAAATTATAAACTGTTCGAAAATTTTTTGAAAATTATGAAAAAATGATAAAATTGTTTAGCAGTCATTCATTAACCCATATTATAAGTAAATATTTATTATTATATAGAAAAGCAGCTACTTAAAATACTTATGTCTGAATTTTGGAAAGAATTATTTAATTACTACAAGTCTCTAACGTAGAGACTCATAAAGAGTGGATTTGGAGTAAGGTTGAATGAACCAACAAATGCTGTTGCAGTGAAATACTGTAATACAAAAAATACTTACTATAGAGGGAAATTATTTCGAATGGTTTTTTCGCTGGTCCTAATTGTGAAAGTGGAGCTTTGTGATTTACTATTCTAGACTTATTTTTTATGCATGATTCACATATGTGGCATGTCTCTTTTATATTTTTATGCATATTTTTGAAATAAAATTTTCTCGTTTTTGTTGGCGTTAACTGCTTTACTCCTACATGTCCCTGTTTTTCATGCACGGTTTTTATTAAATTAATACCATATTCTTCAGTTACCCAAATCTTCCTTTTGTTATTTAAGTTTTTATATATTACGCCTTTTTCAATATCACATTTTCCATCTATTTTCAATTATTTTTGATCATTAATTATATCTATTACATCAATAAAATTAACAATTTTAAATATTGAATTTTTACAATCCTGTTTCCGTTCCTGTAGAACTGGGTTTCTCGATAAACAATCTGCCTCTAAATTTTCTCTACTCAGGTTATTATTATTTCGAAGTCAAATGGTGATATGTAATTCAAGATTTCTCGTTATTCTGGATCGTTACAATTTTTGATATTAAAGTATTCCAACGGCTTATGATCTGTATAAATAATAAATTTATTTCCTATTAAGTAATATTGACAGTATAATATAGCTTCTTTGATTGTCAGACATTCTATATATATAGCTTTTTTTTTGTTTTTTGTCGTTCAGTTAGTTTTCTAGAAAAATAAAATACAGATTTTATTGTTTTGTTCTCCTGTGGTTGTTTAAGGATCGCACCTACACCTTGTAACGAAGTGTTAGTATATATTTGAATATTTGGATCAAAAATAGCTAATACCAGTTTTGAAGATAAATAATTTTTTATTTTTTTAAAAGTTTCTTGACAATCTTCCAATTACTTAAATTTCACGTTTTTCCTCAGTAAATTATGTAATGGTTCTAGCATTATTGAAGCTCGAGGTATGTACTGTAAATAAAAATTAATTTTTTCCAAAAATTGTCTTACATTTTTTTTAGTTTTACGAGTAGGAAAGTTTTTAATTGCAATTACATTATTGTTTAGTGGCTTGATGAAGTTAAATTGTATTTTGTGCTTTTAATATCTTACTTTATTTTTTGCAAATAAACATTTTGATAAGTTTCACTTAAAACCATCTTTTAACAACATTTCTAAGAGTAATTCAATATGTTTCAGATGATCTTCGTAATTTTCTGAATAGATAAGAAGATCATGGATATAGTTCATGGCAAATTTTTCTAACCCGTGTTTTCTTATTTTGCTAGATAGAAATCTTTGAAAAATTGCTGGTGAGGTTTTTAACCCAAACGGTAAACAACACCATTGCCAATGTCCATGCTGAGTTACAAAAGCCGTTTTGTATCTATCTTTAGCACGTAGTGGGATCGACCAAAACGCCGAGATCACGTCGAGTTTCGTGAAATATTTGCTATTTCTTGTTTGTAACACTATTTTATCTATTCGTGGGAATGGCTGACTTTCCGGCACGATTATTTCATTAAGCTCTCGGTAATCAATACATTATCGAGACTTTTTTCCTTCTTCTCTCTTTAATGTTACGTGACCGGTTCCGCATTAGGACTGTTCGACTCTTCAATCAAGCCCGATTTTAATAATTCAATGATTTGGTTTTCTATTTCAGTCTTATCTTCTAATGAACATTAATATGGTTTTTTAGCTATGTACTTATTTTCCGTTAGTTTTACTGTAGCTTCAAAATTTCGTACCGTACGCACATCAAATTTTTCTTTTGCAAATACTTTATTGTACTTATTTTTTATTTTGATTAGAAGATCAGTTTCTTTTAATGTTTTGAAATTTGATATTAATGTGTTTTTGATTAGATTTATTTTTGATTTTTCACTATTTTGGCTTATTTTTAAATGTTCGTTTTGACATAACTTCAATTCTTCAATACTATCTCATTTTTTATTATTAAGAATTTAAAATTTTTCTTGATGTAAAAAATTTTCATTTCTACCGAGACTATACCTTCCGATTTGGAAATCCCCGATAGTGTTTTTTATATTACCCCCCCCCCCTTACATTTTTTTCTATGTTAAGACTCTTCCAAAAATTATGATTAATTAACGATACATTCGCCCCTAAGTCATAAATCGCAGTAGCTGGGTTATTGTTAATTGATATTTTTATTTTCATAAGTGGGGTCACAATTAGTTTTTTGCCTCTTCAGAAGAAGAGATTAAATTTTCTGACTGACGATCGAGGACCCAAGGAAGAAAGAGCTGAGAGAGATCATATCTACAGAAGTAATATAATTGTCTGCAACTCTGTACTAGGCACTAGATCAATATTCAATAAAGATTTTCAAAACTGAACATTGGTCCTTTGAGCCGGATTCCGAGCGAGTAAAAAACAAATAGCAACCATTGCAGAGCAGGTGTAAACCAAGGAGAGCACAACATAATGTGAGTATACTATTACTGATGTCAAAGTGTTGGTTGTATTAAGCCATCGCGGCCGCCATCATGCTCGTGGTTTGGCTTGCGTTGCCTGATCATGGCCACGACAAGGTCGTGCCGCCATTAACGCGTGCCTCACGAGCATCCGCGTGACAAGTTGAATACAAGGCTGCCGCGGCCACCGCATAGCCCGTGGTCCAGCGCTTGTCATAAATACGGCCACGGCAGACATGAAGCCGTGTTGCTGGTAGTGGTTATTTCGTCAGTAGTGGCGGCCACATTGCCTTCCTTACGGGTGTACCTATACCTTGTCATGACGAGAGCAAATGCAATACGGGCGGTTTGTCAAGGTTAGCATTTAACCTCTCTTTCTCAATGCGTGATGCACGCAAACGTCTACGCGCCCGCATGGACGTGTGGGTGCGTATGTGCGTGTAAGCGTGTGTGTGTGTACATAAGGTGTGAGTCTCTCTCTTTCTCGCTCTCTCTTCTTCTCCCCGTCGTATAACCGCACACATACGTGTCCATTTGTGGAAGTGAGGACAAAGCCAGGCTCGGCCCGACGGCAATAGCAGCTTCGTGCAACCGTCAAGCTCATGATTGCTCTTTCAGGTCCGACAAAGGCTTGGCTAACCTATTTGGCGCCCAATGCCTTCTGGCAGACGTCATCGCTCGTTTTGCGCTCACCGTCACGCAAACTGAGCCCTCGGCCTGGACCACCGGCCTCGTTGAAGTGAGGCTTGAGTTGCTGGATGGCTACTGAAGCGACTTTCAGCCAACTACTCGACCGCTTGGGCCGCGCTCGAGGCACGGTTTGAACACCGCCGTCTCCTAGTACACGACCATCTAACGGCGCTACGCAACATCAACAACATCACCCCTTAAGGGACGAGTCGGCCAGAGGTCTGCGGAGCCTTCTTGATATGCTGGGTAGCCATCGGGACCAGATACACGCTTTGGGCCGTCCTGTCCTCCAGTGAGATGACTGGTCGATCTCTTGTGCAATGACCGGCATGGACCCGACTACCCGGCGTGCCTGAGAGGACGAGCTCGAGCGGCTCGAGGGCGCTGACACAAGGGCTGGGATTGAGACTGCGACTTTCGCCGCCATGACGAATTTCCTTCACCGACAGTGCGGCGCTCTCAGCTCCATTGAGGCATCTCGCCCAGCGCGGCCAGCGAGCATGCCCAGCATCCGTCCACCAGCTTCATCATCTTCTGGGCGGCACTATTGCTCCCTCGCAACCGGCCCAGCTCTGCCTCCGTGCCCGTCCTGCAGCGAAACTCTCTACCTGGGGCACTGCGCTCGATTCCAAGGCCTCGACGCGCACGCTCGGCGAGACCTGGTCTACCAAGCCCGACTATGTTTTGATTGCCTCCGAACGGGCCACCTGTTGAAGTTCTGCCCCTCCCGATCTGTTTGTCAGCACTGCCGAGAACAGCACCACAGCCTGCTTCACGACAGCAGCCGTCGACGGCCATCGGACCCATCTGACGGTCTGCCATCACCAAAACGGCCGAAGGCCGACCCCGTCGGTGCAACCCGTGCTGACGACCTGGGCCCGTCGCCCTCTTCCTGACTCGCCGTGCTACCAACCGCTCTCGTCCAGCTGAGTGGTCCGTCCGGCCGGCGCGCGACAGTCCGAGCCCTCCTCGATGCGTGCTCCGAGGTCACGATCGTCTTAGCGAACCTGATGCGACGGCTCAACGCCACGCTGGAGCACACCAATGCGAGCATTTCCGGAGTAGGAGGTGAGTCGGTCGTCCGCTCGAGAACTCAGATGCGCCGCCGATCACCTTGGCGGCACTCTGCTTACCTCAGCTCGGGCTTGTATCGCGGGCCGCTCCTCTGCACCCATCCGTGGCCGAGCAGTGGCTTGATCTTTAGCCTCTGGCCGACCCCGCATTTGGTACACCTAGTCGTGTGGACCTGCTTCTCGGTGCCGACGTCTACAGCCGCATATTCAGGGCGGAATCCGTCCGGCGGGGTGACATTATCGATCAGCACACGATCTTCGGTTGGACCTTCGTCGGCCGTGCTCCTGGCCTGCAGCCGGCAGCTTTTACTGTTGGCTCAACACTGCACATGGACGGCGCACCGTCTTGGCATCGCGAGCTGGCTGCGCTGCTGCAGCGCTTTCGGGAGCTCGAGGAAGTACCGCAAGTCAGCCGCCGCGCTCCAGAGGACATTGAGTGCGAGCGCATCTTCCTCGATTACCATCGTGCTTCGGATGGCCGCTATGTCGTTCGTCTGCCATTGAAGAGCGACAGTGCGTGGCTGCTCGGCAACAGACTGCAGAGTGCCACGGCCGCCCTTCACTCGTTGCATCGTTGACTTCAGTGGACCCTAGCGATGGGTGCTGAGTATGTGCAATTTATGGCAGAGTACATCGCTCTGGGTCACATGAGGCCGCTGCCTGATGATCTGCGCATGGCATCGCCCCGACCAGTGCCCTATATCCAACATCACGGCATCTGGCAGAGCAGCGATAAGGGCCGCAGGCTTCGCGTCGTGTTCAACGCCTCGAAACCGACATCGAGTGGCTACAGCTTAAACGACGTCCTCTTCGCGGGCCCTAGGCTGCAGACCGCGCTCCCCAGCGTGCTCCTACGCTGGCGACGACACCGAATCGCCTTCTGCAGCGACGTCCGCATGATGTTTCGTCAGATCTGGATTGACAATCGTGATGTCGACCTACAGCGTATCTTGCGGAGCCCTGATCTAAACCAACCGCCCACGCACTATCAGCTGTTAACAGTCACCTACGACGCTTCGTGCTCACCGTACCTCTCCTTGCGCACTGTGCAGCAGCTGTGCGAGGACGAAGGACACCGTTGGCCCGAGGCAGTTCCCGTGGTGATGAACGACCGCTACGTCGACGACACACTCTCCGGTCCCGACGACATCACCACGGCCCGACATATTCGTGACCAACTAATCGAACTTCTGCAAGCCGCTGGGTTTCCTCTGCGTAAGTGGGTAGCCAATGTGCCCGAGCTGATGGACAACCTCCCCGACGACGTGCGCCTGCAGTCCACTTGGTGTCATTGGCGCTGAAGATCTCGTCAGTGAGCTCGGTGTGAGCTGGGACCCACCGTCAGATTGCTTCCTGCTAACACCTTCCCTCATCCAGCACCAAACCACCAAGAGGACCATGCTCGCAGCGCTCGCGGGCCTGTTTGATCCATGTGGTTGGCTTGCGCCGATCGTGCTGAACGCCAAACTCCTGCTGCAAGACTTATGGCGAGCCAACCTGGACTGGGACGAGTCTACTCCGTCGTCCATGATTCAAAGGTGGACTGCCTTTGCCGCCGAGCTCCAAGCCATCTCCGGTCCATCCCTGCCTGGTTGCATCAGAACGGTCGCGTCAGCGGACATTCACCTGCACGTATTTTTCGATGCCAGCCGCCACGCGATGGCTGCTGTCCTGTACTCTAGACTCCAGGCCGCGGACGGTTCTGTCCTCTGCCACATCCTCCTCGCTTGCACGAAGCTAGCGCCCATCCGCGCTCTTAAGCCAATGGCCGAGCCCGTGGCCCGGATGACCATTCCCCGCTTGGAGCTCCGCGCCGCCCTGCTGGCTGCTAAGCTTCTGCGCTAGACGGCCGAAGAACTAGCAGTTCCGATTGAGCTCTGTCATGCCTGGTGTGACTCGCAAATTGTGCTGCACTGAGTTTGCTCCGATCAGCCAACCAACAACGCCCTCGTCGACAACTACGTGGTCCAGATACAGGACACGCTAGAACTAGCAGTTCCGATTGAGCGCTGTCACGCCTGGTGCGACTCGCAAATTGTGCTGCACTGGGTTTGCTCCGATCAGCCAACCAACAACGCCCGCGTCGACAACTACGTGGCCCAGATACAGGACACGCTACCCTCGAGCGCCTGGTGGTGCGTGCTGTTGCAGTCCAATCCAGCCGACGTGGCCACTCGAAGCGCGGACATGTCTGGTCTCAGACAACAACTCCTGTGGTGGGACGGTCCGCCGTGTCTCGCCGACAACGACCGAGCCTGGCCCCAGGAAGCACTTTAAGAGGTGGCACCCTTGCCGGTGGCCTGCTACGCCACCCATCTGACTGAGCCTAGCATACTTGAACGATATTCCAAGCTTCACACTCTACTCGTCGTTCTCGTGCGCACTCGTCGGTGGGTCCGGCGCCAGTTGCGTTGCCCACCTGTCCTGCCGGTGCTCTCACCACTGACCCCCGCCGAGCTTCAAGATGCCTTCCTGGCCTGCGTCCGTTAGAGCCAATCGGAAACGTTTGGCGAAGAGCGCGCGTGTTTGCAGAACGGCGAGTGATTGCCAAAAGGGAACCCCTTGACTTCTCTTGCGGCTTTCCTCGACACCAACGGCGTTCTGCGCGTCGGCGGGCGGCTGGGTTTCTCCTCGCTACCTTACGAAGAGCGGCATCCACCAATCCTTAGCGGAGCCTCAACGCTTGCCTCGCTGGTCCTTTCTTGGGCCCATACTCGAGCTCTTCACGGTGGATACAGGGTCACTAGCGCCTACGTGGCCAAGCGTGCATGGATTCTCGGTGGCCCACGAAGAATCAAGGCTCAATTGCGGCGGTGCGTCGTATGCTCCCGACTCCAGGCGCGCTCCGCGACCCAGATGATGGCCCCCTTACCAGCTTCACGAGTCACACCTTCCCGCGCTTTTGGCCGCACGGGTCTTGACTACGCCAGGCCTTTTTGAGTACTTGTGTCAAAAGGACAAGGCATACGCACTACGAAGGGTTACATCGCCATCTTCGTGTGCATGATGACAAAGGCCCTACACCTCGAGCTCGTCGGTGATCTCTCCACAGCCGCCTTCCTGGGTGCTCTCGCTCGGTTCACCGGTCGTCGCGGTTGACCCTCTGAACTCTGGAGCGACAATGCCACTTGCTTTCGCCACGCTGATCTGGAGCTGCGTGAGGCGTTACAAATTGCGGAGATTGACTGGGACTTCGTTGCCGGCTCTCTCGCTTCGCAAGGTATTGCTTGGCACTTCATCCCCCCTGGAGCTCCATATTTCGGCGGACTCTGGGAAGCCGCCGTCAAGTCAGTCAAAGGCCACCTCCGACGCGTAATGGGCTCCCGCCACCTGACCTACGAGGAATTCTCCACCGTACTAGTTGGGATTGAGATGGTGCTCAACGGAAGGCCCTTGACACCGCTCTCCGGCGACCCTTCCGACCTCGAGGTACTTACACCAGGCCACTTCCTTGTTGGAGCCCCGCTCGATTCCATCATCCAGCCCAGGCCTCCCACTGAGAACTTGGATGCTCTCTCGCATTGGGACCTCGTGAGGGCCATTCGGGCTCAGTTCTGGTCACGCTGGAGCCGAGAGTACCTTAATACACTTCAGCAGAGGCCGAAGTGGACCGTTGCTCGCCGAAGTTTTGCCGTCGGCGACTTCGTCATCCTACTGGACGCCACCCTCCTCCAATCGAGCGGTCGTTGGCTGCTAGGTCGCATCATTCGCGCCCAGCCTGGTCCTGATGGATTGGTGCGCGCGGTCACCGTGAAGATAGCGACTGGCGACTACGTGCGACCGATTGTCAAACTGGCCTTACTCCCCGTAGCTAACCCCGGTCCACCAACGCCACTACCTGATGGTCAAGAAGGCCGACCCGCCTGGGTGGGCGGCGACTAGTATGTCGCTCCAGGAGCGATGCGGGCGGATTGTTCGGCTCGTTTCCCGCGATCAACATCCGACAAGATGACGTCACGCGCGCCCTCCTTCGTTCTGCGCGCGTACTGCTCCTGCTGAGCTGCCGAGCCGCGTGCGGGCTGACTGACTGACGATCAAGGACCCAAGGAGGAAAGAGCTGAGAGAGATCATATCTACAGAAGTGATATAATTGTCTGCAACTCTGTACTAGGCACTATATCAATATTCAATAAAGATTTTCAAAACTGAACATTTTCCAATTCAGTATTATGCGTGATTTTTATTTTCTCATTGTTTTGTCTTAATTTTAATCGACATAAATTTTCCTGATGATACCGGTTTGGGTAGCCTATACTTTTATAGTCTATACAATACTTGCAGGGAGATTTATCGTTTTCCTGTCTCTCGTTTTGCTTGCTTTGTTTTTGTTGACCGTCCTCTACACTTGAATTCTTAAGCTTATTTATCATAGGCTCTATTCTTTTCAAACTAGCCATTAAATTTTCCACTGTTTCTATTTTACCGTTGAGTTTTGATCCAACGTAATTTGGTAAAGCAATTACGATCAAATTTATTTGGGAATTTATTCATAAATCAGGATCTGCATCGATTAATAGATTTCGTTTTTTTAGTGCAAATTCCAAAAATGCTCCATGTAAATATTTATACGTGTACGCATATTCAATTTCAGACAGTGATTTTTGATTAAACGTTTCTATAGAAGAGTTATTTTAAAATTCACATTTGTAAGTTAAAGAGTTTGTTTTTTAAAATATCGCGTGCCAGTCAAGTGCACTACCTTCTAAAAATAATCTCAAGATTTCAGAGTATTTATTCTCGTGTATGTTGAGGCGTGTACATTCGTCTATAAAAATTTTCAGCCAGGCATACGGGTTAAAATTTTTTCCATTAAACTTTCCTACGACCAAATTTTTTGCCATATTGATTGATTTGATTTTTTGGGAGAAGAATGTAGTGGTAGGAGGGATGGTGGGTAGATAATGTCCGTGACGATCTCCAAGTAATAGTTGTTAAAAACAACATTACTTTCCTCGTCTAGATACTCGTCGCTAAGCCCTTCATTTGTCAAAGTGATTATCACATTTCCAAATTTATTACGTTCTTTGAGACTTTTAACGACTTCTTTCACCACTGCATGTTCAAAAAGTTTTTTGTGATGATTACTTGTTTGTTGGTCGGCCGGAAATTCATAGACTTCCTGCTGGTTGACTAGTTGTATTGTCTTGACCTTAACCACCGTAGTTTTGGAGGTTGTAGCTTCTGATGCAAAGTGAAATCTTGCTTTCAAATCACCCGTATTTGTGTTGATTTATAGGCCTCTAACATAGAGACTCATAAAGAGAGTGGATTTGGAGTAAGGTTGAATGAACCAACAAATGGTATTGCAATGAAGTACTGTAATACAAAAAATACTTATTATCTAGTTATATACAACTTATATCACTACACAGTAGCTTTTACCTGAATCAACACAAATTGTCGGTATTTGCTGATAATTTGTAACAACGTGTGTGAATAATAATAGAGCGAGTGCGACTATGGCGCAGCATAGTTTATCAGTGACTGGCTCTTCTTGAGGCACGTTGTTCGTAACGCGTACCAGCTTGGCTGACTACAGCTGTTGGTCGAGACCACCGCATGTAGTCGGCTAAGTTTGAAAGTCGTCAAACTTACATTATATAAAAAGAAAGTTTGTTTTATAAAATACATAATTTATCAATTGATATAATATACACTAAAACTTAATTAATTATTTATCAGTAAATAAATATATGAAAATTAGAGATAAGTAACAAACTAGAAATCGTTTGTAGCAGACTTGATAGGGTACTTGTCTATAGTGAACTTATTTTGAAAAAAATATAGAGAAAAAAGTTTTATCTTTTACTAACTAATTAGAGAAGCGTAGGAACATCTTGCAATAATAATATTTTATGATATTTACATCGCAATCCTGCTATGAATGTATATAAAATAAAAAACATTGTATGATAATTTATTTTTATTATTATAAAAATTTTATCTCATTTAATTTTCTATTTCTAAAAAGTTTTCTAATTTATTTTAAGTATAAATTCATTTAGTGTTTTTTACCTAAAAGAAGTAATGTATAGTTGTCCAGAAAGAAACAAAGATTTTCTTAAATATAAATCTTAATACAACAACTTTGACTTTGTTACTTTATAATAGTCATAGAAAATGAAAACTGTAATGGAAATTGTTTTCTCTAAAATATAAAAATATAAAAGGTAAAGATGATAAGGATCCTATAATTAATATTATTCTGGAAATGAAAGTTTTCTTCTCATTTTCTTACAAGTAAACTAGTTTAACTTCCGGTTTTTACTCGAATTGTTAAGTTTTTTCTTTTTTTCTACCGGATTACCGCAACTGTGAACTGGCCTAGTTGCCAGGGCCATCCACTCACCACCTATGTGTGGGGGTATATTGCCGCAGCCATTTCCAACTCTGTTACTGCTGTTATACCTAATCTATGGTCACAGTGCGAGTATGTCCGGTGAAACACCTTCCCAGTTAAGCTGGCACTCTCTGCATCAGTGATGCATCGGGTCCACTTGCCACTGTGTAGCCTTTTCCCAAAGAGGACTCCATATTTTAGGACGTCCACTCCTCGCTCTCTGCCAAAACATCGGATCCAGGCTAATTAGCATCCCCGGAGAAGCCCCATGTTTCAGGGACCACTCCTCATCGGTAAGGCCAGCGATCCCTGCCTAGCGCATCGGATCCGCTAACCCCTACTCTATAGCCCTAACACTGTTTCGCATTCACCTAGGCCCGAAGACCTGTTGGGCAAGGAAAAAAAACCTGGAATTACTCTGAAGGAAAATTCCACGGAAAAACCCGCCCCGAAACAGCCGGAGTTACATAGGAACGTTTCCCGATGAAAACGGTTTTTGAAAAAATCTGCATTCACCGAGAATTGAACTCACTATCCCTAGAACAGCGTTGTCTCAGTAACAAGCACGCTTACCACTGAACTAACGCCGCTCACTCGAATTGCTTAGTTATTTCTATTCTAGCATCATACCACAGTCTTTCTGTTACACATAAATTTTTCATGAACGTCAGAATGTTGTTAATTTCTAAATTTTCTTTGTAATGTGGTAATAGACCTTTTCTAATAAAAATTCAAAGATTCGATTGAAAAATTCACATAAATATTGTTGTCAGATTAGCCCACGTCTTTAAAAGTTGCATAATCTATGCTGTAATAAGTCTTGCTTTCTGCGGTCACAACCGTTAAAATTTTATTGTAAATAAAATTCTTTACTTTCTCATGAGGTATTAAAACAACGTTATTTATTTAAAAATCGTTTATGTTCCTAAAAATTACTAAGCTTACATTGGAAAAAAATTTTTTTCTCTTTGATTTAAGGGGGCTCCTTCGCGAAAGTCCCCAAACAGAGATATATTATTTCTTGTAAATAAAAGTCTACTGAATTTGATGGTGGTCTAAATTATATTTCGAATGGGTCAAAATTTTGAGAAATTCGAGCTCAAAGTTGTAACTATTAGCACGTGTTCCTATGGGGCAGCGTGAAAAACAATTTGTTTTCGTTTATAATAAACCTAAATTAAAAGTCCCAGCAGACTTAATATATACGTTTTGTAGATGAAGTCTTCCTCTGTAATATGCTGTATTAAAAATTGTGGATAAAGGACCATTTTAGCGAGACATTTGTGATGGAAATGAATAAATAGTGTCCGGGAGGTCAGGAGGTCACGTGGGTAGCAGACGTACTTGTTCACGACATATATATACCATATACCTATATATTACATCGCTATACTACACCAACACAGGTGGTCTGATCTGGTGGTGTACCCTCGTATGCACTAGACTGGTCAAAGCAATAATTAATTTTTTGTACAAAGTTTAACTGCACACATAAATATAATTTTTCCCACTTCATACGTTATCAAAAATATCATAATGATTTTCAGACACATTTGTTTATTAAAAAACAAAACTTTATTTTTTGTTTGTCTTTGACCTCAGCAGTAGTCGTAGGAGCCCCCTTAAATGATTTTTTTGTATCTTCTAATTTTGACCGTAATGATAAAAAATTTTTCCAAATGATCTTGAGTTAGTTTCTTATTTTGAAATTTTATAGAAATGCCACAGATATCCAAATTATAGTTTCTATAACCATCATATTTTTACTTATATTTTTCACGATCCATAGAATTTGTTAAAGATAACCACCTAAAATTATTAACACGTTACCGAATGGATTGTTATCATGGGGCCAGACTCTGAATGTATAATCAGTAATTTCTAAAGCTTTTTTATATCATTAATGTGCCATCCCTAATAATGATATCAGTTTCTTATTTTTTAAATCTGATTTTTGATTTTATATTTAGCGAATTTGAGCAACTTTTTTTCTGTGGGATGGTAAAATGCGTTAAAAAAAAAAGAAACTCTGCAATTAAGCTGCGCTGGAGATAAACTTAATCTGCATTTAAATAATTCGGACAGCTTAATATCGATGCATCAGACTGAGTCTATTCCCTTTTTGGCCTAGGCAAAGATTATGTCCTTGTTTTTAGTCTGGACGAAACTATATCCTTTTTTGGTCTCAGAAGTAAACTAAGCTTCCTTTTGATCTCATGTGGTAACTATGCCTTTTTCTTGAGCCTGGACGATAACTTTGCCTTTCCTTGGTTCCAGATGTAGAGTATGATTTTTTTTGAGCCTAGGTAGTAACTATGCCTTTTTTCAAATCTGGACAAACGCTATACTTTTTTCTTAAGTCTGGATGAAACATATGTCCTTGTTTGGTGTCTGGATAAAAAATATGCCATTTTTTCTCAGGTCAGATAAGTAACATGACTTTTTTCGAGTCCAGACAAAAATAATGCCCTTTTTCTGACAAATTATGTATATGAATATTTCAATTAAACTTCACTCATATTTAAAATTTTTTTAAGGTATTTTCAGAATATTGTTAGTAAATACTGATTTTAAATCAATTTAATTGAAAAGTTGACATAATAAATTTATAATCAGTCAAAAAACATAAATATGTGTGTTTTACTGCTGTGAGCATATTTATCTAGTGACATATTTCAACTATTTTGTTTCTATTTTCAAAAACCAGCCATTAAATATAGGCATTTATCGTAAATCATGCTAGCATTTGTCCAAGCTTAAGAAAAAGTCATAGTCTTTGTCTGATCTCTAAATGGCATAGTTTCTAACAGGCTTCGAAGCAAGTCGTAGTCTTCATCTCAGGCGTTGATATATACGTTGAATGTATTTTTTGTTGTTCGTCTGTCAGTCACTCTTTCTTAAAGATTATTTACATATCGTTTTTCTGATCTAGTATATTGAGTTTTCTCCCTGAAAGGCTTTATGCATAAGTAACCTTTTTTTTTGGTATTTTTGAAAAAGTTCAATATTATGGATAAGAAAACAATATGTAAACAATCTTTAAGAAAAAGTGACCGACAGTCGAACCACAAAAAATACATTCAACATAAAAATCAACGTGTATATATATATATATATATATATATATATATATATATATATTTCTTTATTAGTGGTGACTTATGCGGACATTGTAGGGTAGAAAAGAGATTATTATGACGACAAAATTGTACTTATGTGGACGGTCCGCATAACTTTTCAATGTTATTGGATTGTATAATAAAATTTTGAAAAAGAGAATTACCACATGCCCAATTTCTAGAATCAAGAAAAATCCACTTCAGTTACACTTTTTCTCAAGGTCAAAATCTGAAATCGTTGATTTTCCCTCGCACATAACGTGCCTATAGCAGTATAACTTAAAAAAGCCTTAGAAATAGTTGATAAAACTTCAAGAGATTTGAACAATACTAACACACCACTTGAAAACAAATTAATTAATTTAGGAGGTGGTTTTTGTCAAATACTGCATGTCGTTAAAATTGGTAATAAACTTAACACAATAGAAGAGACTATTAAAACTAAAAAATTTGGCATCTATTTTAAAACTTACATTTAAAAACAAGTATTATATCAATAGACAAAATTTTTGTTTTGTTTTTAGTGAATATCGGTAATGAAAAAATTGATTGTTTAAAAATACCTGAACAATGGAAAACAAAGCATATGTGTTCGAAAATTTTTAGTAATAGTAATAGTTCTTTAATAAATAATAAAATATTACCGTCCTATAATAAATACACTTACTTTTTAAACAATGAAATTTTAGAAAACATGAAACAAGAAAAAATAACTTATCATAGCGTGGACCATAACACTTATAAAAAAGTTGATATAACAGACGATAATATTTTCATAAGCTTCCCAGTAAAATTCTTAAATAATATTCGAGTACGACTTTCACCACACAAATTTAATTAAAAAATTAATGCTGTAGTAATGTTAATAAGAATCTTAAATATTTCTGATGGCCTTAGTAATAATACAAGGTTAGAAATAACAAAATTACTTGAATTTAACATAGAAGAAGAAATAATTACGGGTGACAGAAAAAACTGTAAAGTTTGTATACCGAAAATAACATTAGGCACAAGAAGTTTATTGTCACTTCCTTTTATTTTGTATATAAAACAATTTCTTTTTGTGTTAGCTTTTGCGATGACTATTAAAAAAGTTTAAAGTCAGTTTAAGTTTTGAAGTTTGAGTTTCGATTATGTAGGATTATATCTTAGGGAACCTTTATGTTCTCAACGACAATTATATGTTGCTTTTCCGAGATGTAAAAATCCGAGTAATATTTTCATTCAAATTAAAGCTGAAAATTAATTTAAAGTACAAAATGTTGTTTGGTCCGAAATTTTTCAATAATTTCACAAAATTCAGATAGTTATCTATCACTGTTATCCACATTGAGAAATATTTAAAAAAATTTTAAATTTTGATGTATTTTGGATTATTCTTTATTTTATGATGTTATCCAAGATTTATAAATGTGCAAATTTTGTCAATTTTTTTTCAATTTAATTATTATTTTGGTACATGAAAATTTTTTTTTTATTATAATAGGTTATTGTTATACAAAATTTTACTATCATACAAGTCTACGATTTCTTAAAAATATATCAAAGTCTCTTGTGTAACACTTGAATTCATTGGCACAGTCAAATCAACTACTAAACGAAATGCAATCGTTTCTCAAACTGTTAAGCCCTGAAAACCTCTCTGGACCTCTGGATCTGTGGTTTAACTGTACATGAAATTCTCCTCTAAATAATTAAATGGATCCCAAGATAACTAAACTAACTTCGGGAAAAATCCTTGACCACAAAATGGTTTAAGTTGCGTGGGATGGGTGGGGATTGGAGGGGGGTTAGAGGCTGAATCCCCTTAAAATAATTATTTAACATAGTAAGATGTATAAACATATATTTTCCTGTATTATACAGTTATTTAAAAGGGGCTGTTCAAATCCCCTTTTCTACATTCTAGCGCCCTCGTGTCCCCCTTAGCTCCTCTTAAAATAAGGCAAAATTCCTTTTATTTCTCTGTAAAACTTACCCTACTTGATTTTAGTTAGCTTCTTCACCTCGTTTGTCCCCCACTCGCTATCTTCTCACTTTCTCTTTCTCTCCTTTCAGTTCCCCGTATAATGAAGCAAATTTGTTCTTCTTCTGTCTGTTAAAATAATTCCTCATAAAGTCATGATTTCCTTAAAACGTTTTCCATAATTACACGTATGCACTTCGTTTAGTTTTATAATCATATACTACATACACAACGGCTACAGTTACGTGAAAATGTTGAACTATAGTTTATTTAATAAACTCACTTAACTGACAGTCAGAATAATTCTCTATATTATTGGTATGTATGCTTAAAGCGCGTAATGTCTGCATAAGTCCCATTCTATGTAGATGCGTACATGTAGGGTTTGTGTGTTAATAAAAGGTGACGTATGCAGACTCAACGTACTGTTAAGATAAATACTTACAACATTGGAAACTTATGTAGACTGTCTTAGCCCCTACAATAATTTTTCGGATGTTTTTTTCCAATAATATCTGTATAAGTCTTCTTTAAGCAACAAATATAAAACTTTTCTATAATGTTTAGTCGTTTTTAGGGCCATGCCTACCAACCGCACCGCTCTATCAGTGCCGCTCATTGCCGCCTGGTGACTACCCCAAAAAATCACGTAAAATGCTGCTTGTTTTCACGTCATTCTGAAAATAAAAGTAATCGACCATCCCGCCCAGCCCTGCTCCATATTGCTGTATCCTGCTCCTTACCGCCCCGTTCTGTGCGGCCCTGCAACCACCCTGCCATTTCAAGAGTTGTTTCGTATATACACAAACAGCAATCAATTTTGGTGATAATTTAAAAGTCTGGAAGTCCTCTTAAGGCGCTCAAAGTCGGCCAAAACGTGCGATTTGCAGCAAGATAACGATTTACTTACTACGAAAAAATTGACTCCCAAAATCGTTGACGCTACCACACAAAAACATTACCTGCTGCAACTTTGCCTATTTTTTTACAATATTTTGAACAGGAACTAGAGTTGCGGTTATTTTTAGATTTAATAAAAAGGGAAAATTGACCTTTGTTTTGTCAGAATTCGAAATTAGCATTGCATTTTTTTATGCTAATCTTATCTATTAATTTTTATCTAAAATCATAGATTAGATTAGCGTGTTCATTTTTTGGAGGTCAATTTTTGGTTAGTTATCGAATTCTCATCATGCCGCAAATGATACCTTTCTGGAACAACTTTTTATTCTCTATCCGTTGGTTTAGATTGTGGCTGGTAGATATATAGCATTGACCACATGGAACTATTTGCATTCTAAAAATACTTTTTACCACAATGTAATATGACAAAAATATATAGGATCTCCACGAATCATGAGGTTTCGTGATTTCCGTGAAAGTTGCGGCTGGTATTAATTTCTATCATTTTTTGGCCCTCAGCTCTTCGTTTCATACATGTTCTTGTTAATTGTGACGTCCGTTTTGTATTGCGCATCCTTCTGCTGCAGCAACCTCGGTTTTATAAGATTATCAGACTATCTGATTGAATAGTGCTTTGTATTGGTAAAGGTCATTCGCTCTAGTATTTTGTTTACATATTTCATTTGAACTTTAAATAGTAAACATTTGTTTACCTATATTATCTTTCAACACATAAACCAATGCAGTGGAGTTACAAAACTGCAACATGATAAAAAAAGTAATCAGAAGAATTATAAAAGCATTAAAGCTGTTGACAATTTAACAAATTACTTGTGAAACAATTGAGGTGTTCCACCACTCCAACAAACTTATTTACATGCGCGTAGCCAAAAAAGTGTGCAAAAATACTACGTTTTTTCCCTGCCTCACTGTTTTAGTACTCGGTACTTGATCTAGATATGATTACTTTAACTCATTTGTTACAGTTCAATGTTATATGTAGCATGTTGTGAATTTCTGCGTCGAGTGCGCAGGAGGTGAAGCCACACTAGAGTGTGTGTGTGCGTGTGTGTGTTTAGTAGAAGTGACTTACGAAGACTTTACGTGGTGTTAAGGTATATCTTAATATCATAGGAGAATTCCTAATTTTAAACATTCCGCATTCCTAATTTGACCGCATAATTACCTCCTTCCTCCTAGACATATAATTGTCTGCATAAGTCACCTTTTATCAACACACACACACATACACGCGCGCGCGCACACACTGATAGATACGTTATGCTTGCTATACTCCTTTTACTTTTGACCCTAAATTGTAACAAACGTAATGATGGAAAAATTTCTCACAACATTTATTTTTGTTTTTAAGAACTAAAATAAAAAAAATTAATGAAAACGCTGTAATTAACAAGTATTAAGAAAACAAAGTTTGGCTTTTTAGTAAGAACTTTCTTGTTGAGTACCTCGGAAGTATATAGAAAATATACTGACAAATAACCAAAGGCAACAAGTTTACATTTGAAGGTCATAAAATATTCTATCGTAGTAACTCGAGTGTCTCCACCTCGTAATAATTAATTGTAAACTTGCTTCCACGTTCAAGCATTAAGTAATTTCTAAATATTGTTTGTAATTCATCGAGATGATAATAAGTTGTAAAATAGTGACTGTGCTGAAAGGAAGTAAACTGAATTGTATTAGAATAAAGAAAATTGTAATTTCCAAGTGCATCTAATTCTAGTGTCTTATTTCTCGATAATTGATCGCGAATCCTGTTGATTTGCTCCGTTCCTAAACAGTTATTCTTAGGGTAATATGATGATAATTTTCTCAGCAGTAACAATTTCAGCCTTAATATTTTAATATGTTTATTATTTTGAGTATTAATGTATTACATTGATAACATTAATTTCTTTTGAAAATAATGATAGAATTAAGTTTAAAACTTCATTCGCGAGGAAGAAGATTTTTGTAAACTGTGTTTAAGTATTTTATTCAAAAATTTTAAATAAATATCGTCATTAGTTCCATCGACTTCTTTATAGGTTGTATTATCTACACTAAAATTCGTTGCATCGTACGCAGCCATCGGTTTTTAAGTGTCATATTACAATAAATATGTAGATTTATAATAATATGTTAAAGTTACTCTACTATCTGAAGAATTTTTATTATTGTCAAAAATTATAGAACAGATACGATTTGATTATTACTGTGTTAATTTTAATAAAAAAGCCGAAAATTCTCCAATGATTAAACAAGTATTAGTACTATCCCTATAGTATTCAAACTTCTAAGCCATTGGCCTACTTGCTCCCTGTAGTAATTAAACCTATTTTTGACCGGCATGCGTACACGTTGCTTCCAAGCCATAGCAAAACTAATTTTGTGTTGATGTTCAAAATGTTTTGCTGCTGTTAATTATGTTACAACAGAGACTCTACTTTCTCAAAATTTATGAAAACACTCACTATGCTGTCACCTGTGAGATGCAGCCACTGTTTTAACCCTTTATGACATGTTTACTTTCAACCCATGGAGTATATTGCTAAAATATAGAGTTTAAATAGCTTGACGTCAAATAAAACCCTGTTGGTTTATAGATTACTATAACTGGTTGTTGTTTTCGTAAACCGTTAGGAGTTTTATTTTATCTATTAGTGGATAACCAAACTTAATAATACTAAAAACCCTAATTGAAACCTATAAAAAAGCTTTTTTTCAATTTTTCTCTATTGCAAAAGTTCCCCTGATCCTAATCTAACAGTAAAAAAAACTAATATCCTACCATAATCACAACCACCGATATAATATTACTGTTAAAGAAAGGCATACAGTGCTTACTATTATCATGTAATGCATGTGGTAATTGCAACTGCGCAAAGTTAATTGCATTTGCGGTTACATGTGTAATTCTGAAAGTTAAATGTTCAACGAGTGTATTTCTTGGTGTGAGAACTCAGTTAAATAAATGTAAGTGCAAACACACAATATAATGGTTGAAAAATGAAACTATGGCTCACTCTTTCAACATAAAGTCGTTGGCAGGCTATTTAAAGCCCTGTATATGAACTATCTCATTTATTTTTTGAAATTTTTCATAACATTTTTGTTCAGGATCAGATTTTTTGCTATCTAAATTCTTTCTGACTCATTAGACTATACTTAATAATGCGTTTGTATCGAATCAAGCGATTGGTTAATCAATGCGTTACTAGGGAAGTTTTTGGGAGATTCCATTTCTAAATTGTCATCTACTGAAGTATTTTCCAGCATTTTGTTATGCAGGTAAATCAATGACAGTGAAGAGTATATTAGTTACAAATTGATATTTGTTTAACACAGGTATACAATTACTACTAAAATATGAATTAAAAAAGTTTGCGATCATATAATACAATAATGCATACTGATTATGTCTTACATCAGGATTAAAACAACTAAAAGCACGTTATTGCGAAAATAGAATTTAACATTTTTTGTATAGCAGTGATCAAAGTCACTATCAATAATCGCTCTCTGATTTTTAAGATTATTTTAAATAGCTAAAATAATACATGGCGCGTTTTCCGCGAGAGTTAATCAACGATTTTAATTTGGGGACCTCAAAAAAATGTGAGACGGAAGTAAATTTTGCATGTTACTCTCCCTTTGCCCTGCCCCCCTCACCTTTTCCCCTCCACATCACACCACACATCGTTGTCGTATGGCCCCGCGCCGATCTCCTCCACACCACGCCTCCAAACAACACATTTTAAATTTTTTTTTTTTTTTTTTCAACCAATTCCGATGAAAAACGAACTTCCAACCTCTTCCACTCAAACCGAGTCTCTTACCAACTCTCTTATACGCGGTCCTGAAATTAGAAATTGGAAATTTGATTACATTGTCATGGTATGGTTCGTAACTTACTTTTAATGCAAATATTCATTTATTATTTATTAACTAATTTAGTTTGATTATCAATTGCATTATTAAATAAGTTATTTATTTAACGTACTAACTTTTTTGTTGAATGATTTTTTTTTTAACTTAAAAATTAGTATATTCTAGAAGAGCAGATTTCCTATGTATTGATAAATATTTATTTATTTATTGTTTATTGTTATTTGTTTTTAATTATTGAATAATTGTTTATTTAATTTTTTAACCTTTTTTCAAATTTTTCAAAACTTTTTCAAACATTTTTTTTTATCTGTATGAATACATTAATAAAGTTTTTTTCGCTTTATTCTTTCACAATTCTTCCATTCACACGTAATCCGACTTTTTAGCTTAAGGACGTTCATCATATTTAGCGTGGACAAAGTTCAGAAAAGTGAGAGGAGCACAAATTTATGCAACGACGATGGCAATTTTTTTTCCTTATATGAATGGTACTAACGTACACGCTTTTATGCATACTTGATCATCTCTTTCTAAATTTATTTAAAAACGAACTTGTGGATCTTTTTGAAAATGCATAAGGTTTATCTGAAAGTAATTTTTCCTACCCAAACAATTGGGAGATTTCTACAGATCATATTCATGAAGTTTTACGTGATTCTTTCTTAATGTCACATGTAAAATTGAGTTTTTTTAAAAGGAAAAAAAATATATATATGTATAAAGTTGACCAAGCTTCAACTTTTTTGGGTATTTTTTATGCTATTTCGAATACACGTTTCATGTTCTAATGTTATCTGTCAAAAAAGCCCATGTGTGATGAGCGCCCTGAAGAGACATTCACTGGTATATAATACTACCCTTTTAAAGAAAGTGGTACTACAGGATGGTTAATCTTAACCTTTTAGATGCAATTATATTTTTGGTATTAAATATGGACCACAAATAAGTGTGTGAGCGTATGTGACAGATGTAAGCATGAAGTTAGAGATGTATCAGCGTAGGTGGTAGGAAGTTCCCTGGAAATGATTGGAAGATTCGATGAAAGTGCATAGTCTTATACTGGCCAGCGTACATATTTTTTAGGTTGCATTGTGCCGTAATTTATTGCTTATCGTTTATTTATTAAATATTAAAACATTCACTGAAACCATCAATCAACGTTGATATACTCACTTTAACGACAACTGCTCAACCTTTGTACATAATATCGTTGTATAAAAAGTATATTTATACTTATAGTTATATTTATCTGCCATATGAATTCATAAAATTATAACTTCATACTTGGGTACCCAAGCATCTACTGTCCACTAGTTTATCTTTTTTTAAGGTGGTTGAATAACCAAATTTTACAAAAATTCAACATCATGAAGTAGAGCATAAACGATTCCAGCTTTAATATCAATATCTTCAATTTTTTTGAAGTGCATCATTTGCAATTGTAGCAGGAATTTGTGTCCACAAGACTATATTTCAATGATTTATAGATCTTGCGAGCGGAATTTCATGTTTTAAGTAAAGAAATGTCTTACTATAGTTTCTAGTAGAATCTAATACTATACTGAGAGGAATTGAAACATCAAAGTAGCCATTATCTGGAACGATTGTAGCTCAATTGATTAGACGTCAATATGAGATATGGCTTTTCTAGTAGGACAAGGATTTGATTTCCGGTCAAGTTCTTCTTCAAACTTCTTCAAAGATTAATTCGACTGGAATTCGTTATCAAATCTCCTGTCTGCCTCTGCACCTCAGGGCAATCTGGGGATAGACTCTGGTGGGTGCTCTGGGTATGGGGGAGGGGCAGGACCGTTTTGGAAGGTTGAGTAAGGGTGTCAAGATAGGTACGGAAAAGTTAGTTGATTAAAAAATTGAATAATTTGCTCTGGGATTATCGGTTTCAGATAAGTAATGCACGAAAAATTATGAAAAGATTTGTTCTATCCAAAATAGCTGAAATTTTTCATACTCTTGGTTTTTTGGGCCTGGTAACTTTTGTATATCTAAGATCATGAAGTCAAGAATCATGTAGTCATGTTGGAAGAGTAAGCTTGCTTGGAATAAATTGGTGCCTTAAGCCCCATATACCTTTCAGGTAACCTTTTTGAAGCCATATATATTTATAAGTGACTTAAAAATTGCTGAAATTGGCAAGACTAAAAAGTCTATGATATATCTAGTCCAATGACTCTTAACCTCTCACCCATAATAATGCAGAAAGAAAAAGTGCAAGAATCAGATCTTTGAGCCATTTTCTTGATAACCATGGTATATTTCGAGATTATGGACTCATTATTAAAGTGGCAACGAGTTTTGATCAAAGACATCCAATCTTACTTCCCTTATGGAACTTTACAATCGGTCTTTTAGTCCGGTATTCTGACGAAAAGTTTTATTATACGGGGGTGCGATCGATCTCATATAGTATGAGATAAAGGTACTGAAAAAATAACTTTTGGAGAGGCCTAACAAATTAAAAGGTTTTCCGCTACATGTTTTTAACTCACCAAAATATGAGTTTTTGAAAAAGCTGTTAAAGTCCATAAATGGTGTGCAGTACTTCCCCACCACTGAATATAAAGCAGTAGTATTTCCAAATAATCCAACTTAATTTTTTTATAATTTTTGATGATGTAGCATGTAGAAAACAGAACACTATAAGATCTTTCTACTGTATTGGAAGACATGAAAATGTAGCCTTGTTTTATCTTTGTCAGCGATATGCACAAGTACAACAATACCTTAAAAGAGATAATCCAAGACATGTTTATGATGATCACGTGAACTCTGATATATAATGTCCTATAACATGTTAAAAATCTTAATTGTTTGGACTTTGTTGATCTTATAGGGCAAAATAAAAACTTGATGTTAAGTAAGAACGCGAAAAATATCTTCCCTGAGTGCGAATGGAACGCACAACCTCCTGTTTACTCGACAGTTGCTCTACCAGTTGAACTCCCAAAAAGCCGTACATTCACTCGCACCGTAGGTTTGGATAAGCTCTCACTCTTAATTTAAGCTGTTTTTACCTCCAACTGGATTTTTAATAGATACTTTAGAATATTATTTCAATATTTTAGATAAGTAAAAAATTTAATACTACACATTTATCATAGCATTGGCACATATACAGATGGCGGCACCTTTATATGAGCACGTTTAAAACCATCCATGTCATCTTTTTCATAACAAATGTATAGTACTGAGCCATATCTAGATCACAGACTCAATGATTTATAATAATAATAGTATAATCTTTTTGCCCCGAATTTTGAATAGATGAATTGTTTGGACTTTGTTGATCTTATAGGGTAAAATAAAACTTGATGTTAAGTAAGAATAAAAAAAATATCCTCGGCTCCTCCTACCTACGGCTCCTCGGTAGCTTAAGTGGTAGAGCAACTGTCTAGTAAACAGGAGGTTGTGCGTCGATCCACACTCATGGAGGATATTTTTCTCGTTTTTACTCAACATCAAGTTTTTATTTCGTCCTATAAGATCAACAAAGTCCAAACAATTAATCTACTGGAAATTTGAGGCAAAAAAATTATACTATTATCATTATATATATGTTGCAGATGTGTTTTCTAACTACTGTCATGATGATAAACATGGATTCGTTATAATTCATAAAGATAGACTAATAAATCGTTATTTATGAATAAAAAAGGCTTTGACAATTTTTCTACAAATATTACTCGTTCAAAGCACACTGTCATTGATCTACAATAAAACGTTACAGCTTGATCTTGTATGAGCAAGAAAAAGACGACCTTAGTCAACTTGAAAAAGCGAAAGAAGTGGTCCAAAAGAAGTATAGATTATTAAAAGTTGAGGAAAATGAGATTGTAAGGATGTCCAAAGAAACTTTTAGATCAACGACAGACCCTGTTAAGGAAATTGTTACTGAAACGAAAAAAAATATAATTTTTAACCACTTGGGCTAGACCAAAAAAATTTTTTCAAAAACAGTGAAAGTCTAAAAGATAATAGAAAGTTGTATAATTCTAAGAAGTACAACTAATCATTACATTAACTTATTTTCTATGAATCATCTTTATGCTTTGAAAATGAAAAAAAAAAAAAAACTTAAAAAGTATTTTAAAATTCACAATCTTCAATATAACTTTATAAGTAACAATGCAGACCTAAGAGTCACTGACAATATGTGTTAATCTAATTACAATAAAACTTTATAGTACAAAAACATATTTTTGTATAAAAAGATCCTCGTAATCAATTAAGCGAAAATTATTAAAAATAACAATCAAAGTGTTTTTTTCATATTTTAGTTGTAAGTTGATATTTTTTGACACAGTGTGGGCTTAGAAGTTCTAAATCTTAAAAATACAAACTAAGAACTTATGAACCTAGCACTCTAAAAATATATAATTTGAGATGACAGCAAGATAACTGGAGTCCAGAACTCGATGGCAGTAAAAAGAGTTGTCATTGTTTCAAATCACCAAAAGAATGTTTTAATGTCAAATTGACAAGTCAAGACGTCTATAGTGACAGGAGACAGCAAAAGAAAAAGCTGGCAACTTGACATGCAGACAAAAGCAATCGTAACTGTGGCTCAGTCGGTATTGTTGGTATCGAATCTTTCACGGGCGCGAAACTTTAAATTTAAGCTACCGTAAAATGCATTATAGTGTATCATTTATGCTTTTGCTATAGTTGATGAATACTTTATTATTCAATAACAAACAGTATTAAGCAAAGTTTTAGAAATTTTACAATATTACCATTTAAGATAACAAAACCAACATAAAACCGCAGGGCAATTAAAATAAAAATATAGATCTAATACATTAATATCAAAAATTGCTTCTTACATCAGTGATAAAGTCATATTAACCCTTTAATATCTAAATTACGATAAGTGGGAAATTATTCTCCAAATATACTTTAAGATATGAAATTTAAGCAATGGTAAGAAACAGCTCAGCTAAAAATGAAATCCATCTAAACTTACAGTACGTATGAATACACATCTCTTCCAAAGCTCAAATTATAAAGCAAAAATTTAGTAAACAGGGGAGGTAGTATGTTCAATCAACTTCCAGGAAAAATTCTTTTTATTCTTGCAAATAGTTTGAAATTTTTTTTAACGTATAATTGTCTATCGACTTATCACGACTAACAGTGCTTAGAAGAGTATATCTATCTATATAAAAGCCAATTAATATGATGATCATATAAGTATGAAAAATTGTCTTCTATACCAGTAATAAAGTCAAATCAAACTTCTTATATCTAAATTATCAACAAACGGGAAATTATTTTCCAATCACACCTTAAGATTTAAAAATAAGAATAATTTTAGACAATTAAATCAAGTTAAAACTTTATTTTAATAAAACAAAAAATTTGTTTACACGCCGACACTGACTTATTCTGCTGCCCAGTTTAAAAATTTAATTTTCATTTATCAGGAATCAGCCGTCGATCCAAAGGCCTTACTTTCTTTTACTCACAGTATACTTTTCTTTGAAATCGTTGACTCGGCGTTGTGGTGTTAGGTTTCACCAGGTAATATGTATGGAGTGGTGTACGCCGAGCTGGCGTTGACTTACTGCTTAAGTTTATGCCTTATGTCATACGGTAGTAGCTATCTTATTCGTCTTTTTATCTCACGTCTTTGTAAAGATCTTTGTCATGCGTTGTCTATTTAATTTTTCCTCGATATTTAATTTATTTATCAAGGTAATAATTATGTGTCAATCAATTAGAATATTGAATCTTAAAATATTTCAAATAATTTAGATATTGGAATATTTTTGAATTAAGAAAGTTATTTAATCAATAACTAAGTTATGTCTTATCTGATGATTTATTAAATTTAGAAAAGCCGGAAATAGTTAATCTTACAAATAGTATAAATAAGAAAGTTTTAGATTCGCATTTACAATGTTTATACAGTTTACAGTTTTTCTTAACTTAACTCACTTCTATACTCGTTGTTTAGCCGTTGCCTGCGCGCACGCAATCGCAAGATCTTACAAGGTTGACCGTAACGATGATGCTAATCCTACACGAGAGTACTCTTGGCGATGACAATAATTAGGCTGCTGCTTTTAACGTTGGAACCCAAGTCGATGGTCGTTTCGTTCTTGTTCCTCCTTGATTCACTTTTTAGGCGATTCTACGCTGGTCTGATTTGCTCGAGCTTTTCTCACACAGCTTAGTTACTGAACTAAGTCTTACATTTGCTTGAAATGCACGCTTTTAACACGTAGCTTAATCACCAAACTAAGTCTTACATCCGTTTAAATGACGCAGCAGAACTCACTTTCTAACCTTTATAGTCATGGGTAACCATATGACATGGGTAACCATATGACATGGGATGTCACAACATTTGATTCCTTTTTTTTATGATTGTACAAAACGTTTTTTGATAATAGTGTATAATTTTAATGTATTCGTTGCGTAACGACTGTTCTCTGTGAGTTTATCAGTTGGGTGATTTTCTTGGATTAAATTTTTTTTATGAAAATGTATTATTAATAGTGGGGAAAATTTTAATCAACATTTCATCCTTATTTATATGGCTACACAACTATAACACAGGCCTGCAAGGTTTTTTTTCTTTGCAGTCCAATAGTCATACCCTAAGTATTTTTTCGCGCTGAATCCAAATCCGTTGGCCAAATTACCCTATCACGTCAGGATTTTGAGCAATTTTAACCTAAAAGTGCCAAAAAGTGTGTTTTTGCCCTTTGGCGCGATGAATATCTCAAAACTATGGAATGATAGGGCAAATCGGACAACAGGATCGTTTTTAGCATGCCAAAATCTACAGATAACCATACCGAAAGTGTGAAATTTGAAAAAACTTTTTTTGTAATACTGAAAAGAAAAACTTCTTGGCGCGAAATCGACAATTTTTAGTAACACATGATATCATCGTTGCACCTCGTTTTTTAATAATTTAAATCAATAAAATTCATGTGATTCATGTTAATAAAGTCACCCATTATGAGCACATAAAGTTATGCTATGAAAATTCAAAATGGTAAACACAAAATTGCGTTTAATAACATGGGAAAGTGATTGTTTCCGACTGTAAGAAACACAGTTATCATTCTTTTGTTAAGGTCATTTTCTAATAGGTAGCACCTCTGGCGAAATATTTAGATGGATAGATTAAAATGGTCCACCGTGTATTAACACAATTCATTTTACAATTAGGTGCTATACCACGACAATTGTCATTTTCGTATGCTATTGTCAGATGACATCGCTGCTTTGATCAGAGTGAAAACTAATTTCGAATGACTCAATTTGTCCAAATTTTGACTTATTTTATTTTACTGTCTTCTTTCGTAAATGTGTCTTAGCATATGTGTTGTTTAGCTCATGAAATTGGCTGCTAACGACGAAAAAAAACAGCACAATACTTGTTTTGTTACAAACCGGGTTACTGATGGAGTTCACATTACGTTTACATAAATATACCACTGAATTTTTCTCCATTGAGTAAATCGTGCTGTGTTCTTATGAAAAAGACTAAAGGTTGTTAATATAAAATAGAAATGAAAAAAATAAGCGAAAGAGTAATATTGTTAATTGGGAACAGTAAGGTTCCGTTTCGGCGGAAGACTGTGACAGATGATGAAGAAATGATGAAATTTGAGAATTTCAACCAACCGAATCGCTAATATTATTATCATCATCATCATCATTATTATTATTATTATTATTATTATTATTATTATTGCGAATCGATTAGAAAGATGAAATACATTTCAAGTGACAAGAAACAAATTTCAAAAGAATCGCCATTTTGTGTCCACCATTTTGAATTTTTATAGCATAACTTTATGTGCTCATAATGGGTGACTTTGTCAACATCAATCACATGAATTTTATTGATTTAAATTATTAAAAAACGAGCTGCAACGATAATATCATGTGTTAATAAAAATCATCAATTTCGTGCCAAGAATTTTTTCTTTTCAGTATTACAAAAAAAGTTTCTTCAAATTTCACGCTTTCGATATGGTTTTCTGTATATTTTGGCACGCTGAAAACGATCCCGTTGTCCGATTTGGCCTATCATTTTATAGTTTTGAGATATTTAACGCGCAAAAGGGCAAAAAACACGCTTTTTGGCACTTTTAGGTTAGGATTGCTCAAAATCCTGACGTGATAGGGCAATTTGGCCAACGAATTCGGATTTAGTGCGAAAAAATACTTAGGATACGACTATTAAATTGAAAAGAAAAAAAAATAACCCGTTCCTTGCAGGCCTGTGTAATTGATAAAGTTAGAAATCATTTTAAAGTAATTTAATAGTACTTGGTTCTTTTACACTGTTTTAACAAAGTGGTGAACTTTCAAACAGGATTACACCTCTTACAACCTAGTGGATGATTGTATAAAAATCAGTTGAACAGTTTGTTGGACTTTTAGAAACGAGATAAATTTTTCATAACATTTTTCACCAAATAACTTTTTTTAACATGAAATGGATAAAATCGGATATCGCAACACAAGCTCTTATTAAAAGCAGTGTCATTTTTCTATATACCTTTTCGAGAAATAATAAGTGAATAAGACTACCACATACACAAAAGAAATATTTGCGACACCTTTTGTTATTTTCAGCAGTTTTATATTATAAAAAATAATACAAGCCATGAGGAACGACAAATCTCATTCGATTGTATTATAAATTTTCCGATTTATGGTCTTATTTAAAAATTTTTTTACGCGAATTCTTAGGTTGTAAGCAAGTAATTAATGTTGGAAAATAAGAATCCGTTTTATTAGAAAATTAAAATTTTTTAAGTGTCCATTTTAGAGCTTGTTCTTTCCTAAAGTACAAAATTATGAATACATATGCAAAGCAGCATTTGGCTCTCTAAGTATAAAAAAAACGTTGCATGCAAAGCGGGTGCAAACGTCCAACAAACGTGGACTTTAGATATCCATAGTGTAAAAACTACTATTTTGATTTCTGGGAAAAAGAATAATAATAATAATAATAATAATAATAATAATAATAATAATAATTATAATAATAATAATAATAATAATTATTATTATTATAATTATAATAGTAATAAAATTTCGGGTGGTATTGATATAAAATCATTTTATTGTCAGCTGAGATTCTACTTATTTCTCAAATAAATCGTTGTAGCTATTTGTTGAGACCAAAAAAATCTCTACCAATAAATTAGCCCCTAGCTTTTTATATCTTTAATTTCTTATTTCTATTATGTTACGTTGTATTAGTTAAATAAATTTATCAAATAATGATTCTTTATTTGCAAACAATAAAGACAGTTCAGCTGTCGTCGTCGTTGTCGTAATAGTATTGGAAGAGGATCTGTCTTCTTTTAATGAGATTCGAGGGGCTTTCTTTTCTCTTAAACTGTGATCAAGTTTTAATACAACAATTTGGAATCTTATTTTGACTACCTGTAGAAAATGTATTGATCAACAAATTGTGAATTTTCAAAACCTTGCCGTAAGATCTCAGTATTCTCTTTTTACTTATAACTTTTATTATTTTCTATTTGAATTACTTTAAAACCACATTTTCATAAAATTGTTTCGTAGATTAAGCAGCAGCAGTCCGAGTAGTACACCAACAGATGCTTGCGCAACTAGTTCTGAACAAGAAGATGATTCTCCACCACCTCCACCAGTTTCTGAAAGACCTGAACGTACAAAATCAATTGTAAGTAAATGATAGTTTTGGTTGTTTTTTTAATTACAGTAAGTTAATTTACTACATAGGCTTAATTCTTTTTGTTAATTAATCAGAATAAAATAAAAGAACTTCGTTTAAAAGAATATTTTTCCTTACTATGAACAGTTTTATTATTATAGTTGAGATGAAAAATAGTATTTTATCATGATCTCAAAATATATTAAAGTTTTAGAAGCTATATAACTAGGTCTTGTTAGCTTGATAATGTTTTATTATGAATGTTTCCAATTTTTATTTGTTTTTATTCAGTCAAACAATATATCCTCCTAAAAAAAATTGTATGACTACAGTATAAGTTTTCGGATAACCATTGAAATTCATCACTTTTCTCTGAGGAAATACTTGGGTGGTCTTAAATTTTTCGGAGCAGTATCAAAAAACACACGCACATAAATAAAATACATACTTTGTGTGCGACACTTTGAAAGCTGGTACGCTGCCCTCAATCCTATGTTTTTTTGAGATTTTTTTGATAAGTGACTCATAGGATCAAAAACAATCCAATTATCATTAGCAATAACGTTGAAAAAGTTGACTTTAAATGCCTATACATTATTGAATTTACTAATAAACGCCTTTTATTAGTAACTCGTAGAAGTTGTGCTACAAAATTATAAAGTTATCCGAAAATATAGAAATTTAAAAAAATAATTTTTTCTGAGAAAACTCCCAGTAATAGCATAAAATTGTGAATAGCATACAAAATTTTAAACACCTATAACTCTTTTTATATTATGTTATTAAATGCATTATTTTAACTAAATTTTTTCTTATATTTTAACAAATTCCTCTTATTTCACTTATAAACGTTTTTTATTATGGACGTGCGCATTCACTTTTATTATTCTTTTATTTATTGATTATATTACTCTTATTATGTTTCAATGCGAATTAAAATATTTTCACTATTTTATGCTGAAAAGTTGTTTCTGTTTTTATTTTTGAAGGTAAAATGTACCTAAGTTGCACAGTTTTTCTTTTTTATAAAGGAAGATTTATAATGGATGAAAAATTATACAATTATATAATGTATCACACATAACTTTTGTGGTATGTTTGAATGTGTGATCTTATATGTGTAAGTAATTTTTTCTGAAGATTTCCTCGATTAATTTTAAAAAATCTTGATCTACTTCTTTCATACTAAGATACTTGTAAATATTAAAATTTTATTTGCTCTCTCTCTTTTTAAGGATATTTTTGCTAAATATCTAGAACATTATACAATTTCCTACAGAAAGTGATATTAGGTCGGAAAAAATAATATGTTATACGGATGCTGGTGGGTAAATAAGTGTGTACGTTATCTAATTAAATATTCCTATGGACTCCCATCATATGTGTTCACGAACCCTGGTTTATTATTTTTGTATTAAAGTATACAAAACTGTTAAAAAAATAGTTTATTAGTGTTTTCTATGATTATAATGCCTATTTATAATCATTTTCAATAATATTATCATAAATTTTTTTTCTTTTTCTTTGTTTTTTAAATTTTTTACACTATAATCTTGGTGCACTTACACTTGTTACTAAAAATATTATCACATTTTGTACAAGGCCCCTGAGCCCTTGTAGTATCAAAAGTGTAATTTTCTTTTTTTCTCTCTTTTTCCCTCTCTCGCTCTCTGATATAGATGCACATCTGATAGTTGAGTTTTTTTTATATCTCCTGCTTTGATCTATAATTTATACTTCCATTGGAGTTTCAATTGGCAGGTACGTTTATCTTAGGAGCCTGGTAGGCTCTCACTTTGTGTTTGTTACTTCTGGACTCCTGAAGCTTGGAGCTAAAGCTTTTGTTATGCCGGTTCTGATGCACTAATCTAGGAGTGCTACCTGACTAGATGCTGTATTATTCTTCACTCTTGGGAATATCTCTGACTGCTGTCTGCCGTTCTACCATCAGTGCTGGTGCTGTCTAGTGTGGGTGATAACTACGTTGTGCCTAATCAAAACTATATCTACCAGCTGATCGCTTATGGACGGGACCGAGCGCTTCTGTGGGCTCCGTGTATTCCCTAAAAATATTGAGCA